>NC_135862.1:34205117-34290117 GCF_031162955.1 Sander vitreus
GCAGGTTGGTTAGGTTTAGGCACAAAAACTACTGGGTTAGGTTTTGAAAAAGACTGTGCTTTGGGTTGAAAGTAGCACAATAGTTTCATTACTTCACTTTTCGTTGAAATTTAGCAAAGTTGCAATTTAAAAGCCCAGCAGAACCTGTATGTTGGCATGACAACGCATCAGTGTTGACTAGTGATTGGTTAGGGAAAATCAAACCCTCCTCCCCCCATGGAAGTTGGTTAGAGTGGAGGCAAAGTCTGACTGAAGATGGAAACGGACATTTGTGTGTGATATCATGCAAACACTGAGCAGGATTTTCCTAAAATACAATGTGTAAACTCAAAAGTAACGCATCGCAATCAGCACTTATGAAGTGTGTGTAAATCGCTATGATAACAAATGATGTGGTGTAAAAGAAAATGTTCATATTTTTCAAAAGGCATTTGACCAACACATGGTGCACTCAGTTGTGATAAAAAATAAGATATTTCACAGATGTTAGACATTAATATCGCTCCTCAAACAAAAGGCTTGTTAGCATGCCATTAGCTGAATGACACAAAGTGTAGAGTTGAATATGAAAGGAAGCAGCTGACTCACTGAGGTCATTTTCAATTTCTGAGAAATCAATGGAGCATAAAAAACAGTCTGATCCAATTCAAGAATACACAGCACCATACGTTCTTTCACCTGCAGCCACACTGTGACACGCAGACCTGTTTGAGGCTGAATACATCCTTGATGGAATGACACAAACAGATGGTCATTCACAAACAGATGCTGTCGGCTGTGTGTGTGTGTGTGTGTGTGTGTGTGTGTGTGTGTGTGTGTGTGTGTGTTTGCAGGGCTGCCAACATTTCAAAGTAGTTTGGAATGAGATTCGGTGTAGATGAAGTCGGTGGATTTCATGAGTCGGCCTTCTGTGACATCACCCACCACAGGGGGCGAGTCATCCCTCCTCCACCCCCAGGAATGTTCTGCAGCCAAATTCACAAACAAGACAGAAGTAATAATAAACTGTATATCAGTACGGCGTTCACTGCTGTTGATGCACGGAGCAGCCATGTTGGATTCTGAGGTCGGCTTTGCTCGGGGTACTGTGAAGTTGTCCAACTTTTGAGTCGGAAGTCAACAGTTGTCTAAAAGTGGTGCAACATAGCTATAGGAACTACAGGGACTTGGTGCTGAGCATCACTCAACTGTTGGAGCATAATGCCTTAAATCCTAAATCTGTAAAGTTCTAGATTTATGTTGGTATACTGGAATCGTGACATAAGTTCTGAAGCTAAATGTGTCTGAGAGTAAATCAATATAACCTGTGTGTGTGTGTGTGTGTGTGTGTGTGTGTGTGTGTGTGTGTGTGTGTGTTTATATATATATATATTGGCTGTATGTGTGTGGCCCATACACTATCTGACCTTTTTTGTGGCTGTTTGTCAGGAGGCTTTCTCCTGCACAGCTCAGCAGCCGGCCACATCAGTACCGGGAGATGTTGATACACAACATGCATCAAGCACAGCCTGACCTTAACAATTGATGTGCCCAGGATAACATTTTGACATGTCATAGATTCAGATATGATAGCCTGCACCGATGTGGAAAAGCTGTGTAAACACAGAGACAAAGTGAAAGCAGAGGCTGACTCTGTGTCCTCAGAGCTACTTGGAGCATTCTGTCTAATCTTTTTAACCAAATGACTAGTAGTCTACTGTTATTTTGAATATGACAATATTCTGAATTAGATACAGGCCATGCAAACATCATATTCCGTTTGGATATTCAGATTAAGGCCTTTTTCCAAATTTAGCATTTTCAGATGAAGACGTGTGATATGTGGGTATTATTCTGGTTTTAAAAACATTCTTAAACATGTATACAGTGCATTCAGAATCTGCGTCTCAATCAGGGTTTTTACTGCAGTTTTTGACAGTTTACGGCCTCCTGCCTGTTTCAGCTTATGGTCAGCTCTGTGCGTTGCTATGGTTACTGTTCACCATAGTTTACAGGTCCCAAAGCCATCAGTTTACAGGGCTGCGGTAGAGATGCATGGCCGAAAAAAAAGGAGAAACACAGCTACTTTGAAACATAATCAAAGACTTGGATATCAACAGGTTTTTGGATATGACATTTTCAAGAAGCTGGTTGAAGGAATGAAAGAGGGAAGCTGTGTTCACACACTCCAAGTAGTCCTTCACCGCTGGAACACTTGGAAAAGATCCTGTTTTGTATGGCTACATGTCAACAGGAATATTGTTGAAACAGCTCAGTTGGAATACTGTCTTTTTGTCGTTTAGAAATGCAGTCATTGACTGGAGACATTCATGGCTGACCCTGTTTTTCAGTCTGACATACCGCTGTGTTGTAATACAGTATCATGATCATAAAATGTGCATGTTGTACAGTCCGTAATGTGGACTGCATTGTAGTGATACTGGACAGTTTCACATAACACTGAGTTATGGTATGTGTGAGTATTTGTCCTGTTAGCCAGTGCTATGTGACAGTGTGTGTGGGTTCTCTTGTTGAATTCAATGGGTAACGAGGGAGGAAGTGTACGCAGTTTGTGTGTGGTGATCTTTGTTCTCCACAGGGCCCAGCATGGTGTTGTGTGGCTGCTGCCTGTGTGAGAGCACTGAAAAGATATCCATTATCAGGAGTCACAGCAGGACCAGCAGGGCTCAACGCTGGCTGAATACAGGACAATACAGTATGTGTGATACTAACACACAAAAAGCAGCTCAATAACTTCCAATGGCTGCTGTCAACAGGAGGTGATGGAGGCTTTATCTGACAGGTGGAACTGAACTGACCCAAACTAGCTCCATTCAATCACAATCTATTAACTGAGCTCATTGAAAAACCAACAATTGAATTCAATATACTGGTATTAATATGTGTTCTTGTTATCTTGATTGTGCAGAGACTAATGGACATTGTGCATGAGTCTCTGCATCAGAGTTTTCAGCACATTTCTACTAGGTTTTTACACACGCGCACACACACACACACACACACACACACACACACACACACACACACACACACACAAACACACACACACACACACACGATAATTGTACATCTATTTTCGTCAGGACCCTCACTGACAAAATGCATTCTCTAGTAGGGCTGCACGATATTGGAAAAAAAAATGACATTGCGATATTTTTTTCCCAGCGATATATATTGCGATATTGTGAGTCAATAATTATCATTCCATGATATTAATAATTTCAAGTGACAAAAAGGTCACTTAATATTTTATTCCAAAATTAGAACAGATTTCTGTAAACAGAAAAGCAGGACACATTTTTGAATAAAACACCAACCCCCTGATTGGTTTATAAAAATATAACTTAAAATAAATATATTTTTTATAAAACTTATAAAACTTATAAGCATTTTGGTTCACAATCTTTTGTTTTTAAGTCAACTTTTCTTAGCAAAAGTGCCAAAGTAAAACAGTGTTGGTCATCATCATAATCATGGCTAAACAAAATGAAATAAAACTTCAATACAATTTGTATTAAATCTCCTAAACTGAGTATTCCTTAGCAGGATGCATCCTGTATGCTTTGCTTACTCAAGGTTTTTAGCTAAGAACACAAGTCTATCAACCTTTGCAGGCTTGAGACAGGTTCGTTGGCAACTGACGATGTTGCCACTAGTACTGAAAAGTCTCTCTGACGGCGGGCTTGTCGCAGGAATACACAGGTATTTGCGGGCAAGTCTGACGAGTCGAGGAAAGCTTAGTTTGTGTACTTTCCACCATGCAAGTGGATCCTCCTCTGTCTATTGGAGGTGTTAGCATATAGGTGTTTAACTCTGCTTCCACAGCATCCTTTAGGGTCAGAGAGGAATCACCCTTTGCTGCAGTTTCATTCTGTTTAAAGAAGCTTCCCAAGGACTTCTTTGCTTTCTTTGCCTGGGGTGCACTGGTAACGTTGGGCTCCACGCTTGATGTCTCCTGGCATTCCATCATCTGTGATGACACTCTGGCCTTAACTTGGGGCTTTTTGTCTGCACTGATGAAGTCCATCTTGAACCGGGGGTCCAAAAAAGATGCCATATCTAGCAGCTTCTGAGTATCATCATCTTCGTATTTCTCGTTGAGGTAGTCCAGCATCTTCTTCTTTATGTTCTTGGTCAGGTCTGTGTCTTCCTCTTGCATTTCCAGTAGTGAAGTGTTGAAGATCTGAATAACTGGCTTTACAAAGGAGACACTGACGTATTCATCCCCTGAAAGTGCATCAGTGAAGTCCAGCATTGGGCCCAGTGACTTGCTTACAGATTCCAGGACATCTATATCTTGCCAGGTTGGAATCAGATGCCGCAGCTTCTTGTCTGCAGACAGGACCTGAGTTAAAGCCCGCTGCTGCTCCAATATCCTGCTGATCATCATCTGTCTGGAACCCCATCTTGTTTGGCATTCTGAGATGAGACAATGTGATGGTAGATTGAGTTCCTTCTGGACTTTTGCCAGGGCATCTCTGGCCTTCCAGCTGTGAGAGAAGTGGCTCACCAGCTTCTTGCAGACTCCTACAGCACGATCAATGCGGCCATCCTTTTTCACTGCATTTTCTAAGGGGAGAAAACAAACAAAACAGTGCGAACTTTAATTATTGAAGCACACTGTTTTATCTTAAACAATAAATGTGCTCATAAAACTATATTTTGCCACTGATTAAATAATAGGTTGTTTAAAATTAAATGTTTAGTTTCTGTATTTTTTTTTCTTACGTTTTAAAGCTCTACACACATGCAACACATTCATTTTCCAATTTTTGTCAGGTTCAAGACAGGTTATTAAGTAAAACAGCTGAGTAAAAATGTATATTTAGGATAAGGATCATGGTTATTACTCACCAACTGCAAGATGCAGTCTGTGGCCAAAGCACTGCAGCCTGGTCCACTTGTTCGGAGCGGCAGCTTTCACCATGTTCGCTGCATTATCTGTCTCATCTAAGCCCCAAGCGGTCAATGCTTCTCTCAGGGCCTCTGCGATATTCTCAGCTGTATGACTCTCCGGGAAAAATGCCGTCTGCACACAGCGACATTTTATCTCAAAGTCCTCTGTGAGGAAATGGACTGTCAGACTTATGTAGGGCTCCGTCTAAGTCTGTTGTAGCTGCATAGTAGTAGTAGTAGGGGGTGCCAGTAGCTCAGTCCGTAGGTTCCAGTCCCAGTACGGACCAAAAGTACAGAGTGTGGATTGGTAGCTGGATGGATCCCAGTTCACCTCCTGGGCACTGCCAGGTCCACTTGAGCATGGCACCATACCCCCCCCCAGCTCATGGCGCACTCTGACATCTCTCCATTAGTGCATGAATAGGTCTTGAGCATGTGTGTATTTCAGGCCTGTGTGTAGTGATTTCTAACAAACAGAGTGTAAATTGTAATTAATTAATTATTAAATTAGTATTCCACGTGTGACAGCTCTGCCTCAATCTTGGATTTGCATTTTTCATACAGCTCTTTTATCACAACTTGGGAAAAATATGTGCGGGATGGTAAAACATACCGCTTGTCAAGCGTTCGGATCATGTTCTTAAATCCCTCTTTGTCGACAGTGTTTAATGGCAACATATCTTTAGCGATATGAAACGTTATTGTGTCTGTTATTTCTTTCTGTCGTTGAGAGCCTTTCTGGTAAGGTGTCACACTGGCAAAGGCATCGCAAATAGTTTTTTGTTTTGGTTGACATCCAGATTTGACTTTGTATTCGTCGTGAAGAGATTTGTGGTGCCGTTTTAAGTGATCCGACAAATTGGTGGTGTTTCCTTTATAACACTCCAAACAAAGTACCTGTTTTTGGTCAACATCCTCCTTTTTGTAGCCAAAATAGGCCCAAATAGCTGATTTTGACTTTCTTTTTGGTACGAAATCATCCTTTTTTGCGGCGGATCTTCTTCGTCGGTCATTTTTAGCTACAGGACTGCCAGAGAATGTTGGCTGTGGGCTGTGGGCTGTGGGCGGTGAGCAGCGGCACAGCGAACCAATCACAGCAAACCAATCACTGTGCAGGCACGCGGAACGTGCATGTCACCCCAGCAACAAGCCATACAAAAAACTTGTGTTTACTGTGTGCTACCCATGTGTGCTACCCTTCTTCACATCGCATGTTCCGGCGACTATCGCACATGCGCACATCGCAATGTCGATGCTAAAACACAATATCGTTCAGCCCTATTCCCTAGCCCTGTGCCTTAACCGTAACCATCAGAATGAAGTGCCTAATCCCTTAACAGAACCTATACGATGCTAACGTGAACCCAAACACCAAGTCTGTGTGTGTGTGTGTCTGTGTGGGTCTGTGTGTGTGTCTGTGTGTTTGCGTGGGTCTGTGTGTGTCTGTGTGTGTGTGTGTGTGTGTGTGTGTGTGTGTGTGTGTGTGTGTGTGTGTGTGTGTGTGTGTGTGTGTGTGTGTGTGTGTGTGTGTGTGTGTGTGTGTGTGTGTGTGTGTGTGTGTGTGTGTGTGTGTGTGTGTGTGTGTGTGTGTGTGTGTGTGTGTGTGTGTGTGTGTGTGTGTGTGTGTGTGTGTGTGTGTGTGCATGTGTGTGTCTGTGTGCGTGTGTGTGTGTCTGTGTGTGCGTGTGTGTGTGTGTGTGTGTGTGTGTGTGTGTGTGTGTGTGTGTGTGTGTGTGTGTGTGTGTGTGTGTGTGTGTGTGTGTGTGTGTGTGTGTGTGTGTGTGTGTGTGTGTGTGCGTATGTGAGAATACAACACTACTGTGAGAACTGCATCTTTGGATGAAGGATATAAATATATGTATATTATATATTCTTCTTTCTAAAAGACATCCTCTGTCTCTGTCTCTGTCTCAGTCTCGTTTATGATTGTGTGGTGGTTTGGTTAGTAGGTGTAAAGTAAAACCTACTTCGAAGTACTGTATGAGAAGCAGGTACTGAAATAACCAGTAACGTGGTTCTCTTTGGCTGGATATCTGTCTGAATGTGAGCGGGGCCAGACGTATATCTGCCAGAGCAAATGAAACGTGAGCTTGCTGGTTTCCAGGCTAGGGTAATTGCTTTATAATTGCAATATAAATCATGTAAAAAAAAATCTGATTTGGATCACACAGGTGGTGCAGAAGGTGCACAGGTGAGATAAATACATTATACCAATAAAAGAGTGCCATTATTTTTGAAATAACGGCATCAAGTGTGGAGAATCTCAACAGACATCAATCATCAAGACTAGAAGTTCCGAAACATTCCAAACATTTCATTTGATTTAATTTCAGCTACATGTTAAAAAATTCACAGCAAGGTCAAATCATTTTCAGCAGCTTTAGCGATGGAGCCGCTGTGGATCAAACGTGTGAGACGAGCACTCAGGCTGCCCAGGAAGATAACTACTGCTGTCTGGAAGTCCATAGAAAGTGGCTCAGGACATTTCAGGACATCACACTTAAAAGAGTCCAACTTCCACATTTCTGCAGGATGTTCATTTCGTGACATTTGCTTCACTCATTTGCATCAATCTTTTCTGAAGTTTTATATTTTAAAAGGTTTGACTAAATCGAGTATGGCAGCTGGATTAAAACACGGACTGAGACACGAGAGGTACAGAAGTAAGGGGAGTAGAGGGATGGAAATCAAATGATTGCTACACATAATATACTGTAATTGAAATAACCAATAGCTATAATAACTGTAGCTTTAACACACTAATTACACCTAATGTCTGTAATAGCTGTTAATCACTTGGTGTGAAAACATGAATCATATAACCAGAAATAGCTCCCACAGATCCAAAACTACAAACATTCACAGGAGCCAGGAAGCAAGTGTCGACCTCTAGTAACCTGTGTTTTGGGGTGTTACACTGTGTGTGTGTGTGTGTGTGTGTGTGTGTGTGTGTGTGTGTGTGTGTGTGTGTGTGTTTGTCTGTTTGTCTGTGTGTGTGTCACACACTGCACACTGCAAACAGCCCCAGCAGCCTGAACCAGCCCTGTTTTAAATATCCCAGATAGAATAGCTGGCAGCATCTTCACAGGCTCAAGTTGGCAGAACATGTTGTAACACACACACATGTATATTTATATTTTACATTTATCTACACACTACCTCAATGGCAGTGACACCCCTTTCACAGTATCCACAGTCAGAGTCGCAACAAATCTTGCACTCCTGAAATATCACTGTTAAAATCAGTGGAACCAAGGATTATTAGATTTAGGCTATTAGTTTCTTATACCGTGGTCTGGGTGAATACTCGATTCTGATTGGCTGCAGGGTTTCCATTAAAAAATGATATACTGTAGGACACCTACTAAATGAGTTATGGTGCAACTGACTGTTTACCATTCTAAATGAATGGGCTACATTGAAAGAGAAAGATTTTCCAACACTGTGTTGTCCTTCAGTGGCTTGTTCTCTGAACACCACAGGAAGGCGCTAACACACAGCTGCAGGAAGTCAGTCACACTCTGAACTGACTTTGTTTCACAGCGATCATCTCTCATCCCGTTCACTGTTCAGCTCTCTACGTCAGGCTGCAGCCGACAGTAACGTTACACATGGAGGAGCATCTGTTCCTGAAAGTCTTGATAGCTAGCATGTTTTGTTGTGAAACATACTGTCACATTATATTACTGATTGCCAACCGTGCACGATGTTATTGACTTTGAATCTTGCTAGCATAGCAAGAAAAAAACTTTAGATTTTAAATGCAAATCGCATTAAAATATAACTTAATGGTCTTAAAAAAAAGTTATTTGTCAAATGACCAGGGTATATGTCGGTTAATGCCCTTCGAGGTGTCCCTTGTCATGTAGTAATTTTTTTTAAGATAATTTTTTGGGCTTTTCCACCTTTAATGGACAGGACAGGTGAGAAAAGGGCGAGAGGGGGGGAAGACATGCAGAAAATTGTCACAGGTCGGAGTCGAACCATGGACCTCTGCGTCGAGGCATAAACCTCTAAATATATGTGCGCCTGCTCTACCCGCTGAGACATCCCGGCCACCCTTGTCATGTCATTAATGGACTCTGGCAGAGACGCTTCTGTCCTCCCCGTTGTCCATTGAGTCCTGATAGTGGACACCGCGTCAGACATTTAACATTACATAACCATTTACTCTTACACTACACATGATTGCAATATTTGTTGGAATGTGGGCTGACCTTGAAGAGAGCATAATTGGCTCATGTGTATTTACAATCAGTGCCTGGTTCATCAGCAAATTCATTCTGAGCTTTCAGATATGCTGCTCCACTCTCACAGAGTAATTAACTGGTGTCATTTAATACGTTCAGAGAACATATTGAGAACATAATCTTAGCTGTACATGTTTCAGCAGTGATGCTGTTGAATAATACATTATACAACTTGCACCTGATGAATTAGTCTTAGTTATGACTATAATCATGTTTTATTGCTGGATATTTTCAATTCTACCTTCTTTCTTTGTTTTTATGATGTAAACTCTCTTTTCTTTCTAAGTGTATATAAAATTGTAAATATATACAGATCTCAAATTATTATTAGCATAACCAGTTGATTTGTTGCCAGTAGGGCTGCAGCTATCGATTATTTTAGTAATTGAGTATTCTACTGATTATTCCATCGATTAATCGAGTAATCGGATAAGAAATACTTAGTAAGAAATATTTAGTAAACAGCAATAGTAAATATTTATTATTGCTGTCTTTTTTTGAAAAAGCAACATTTTTTATTGCCAAATTCCAAGTACATTTTTGGTGGCAAAAATGTTAATATGTTTCACCCCCTTCCCCTTCTTGCCTCTGGCTCTTTGCATTGGATATGCAAAAGAGCTGTTCACTAAGCCCAGGTACATGTGACTGTACAAAGCTTACAGCAGGGCTATTCAACTACACTGTTCTGGGGGACACATTTTAAGAAGGCTAATACTGAGTGAGGAGAAAGACTAAAGAATGCAGATATCACCGGCACGATGCCGTTATTCTGCTGTTTTGTGCTTCACGGAGATGTGGTTCTGTGGATTAATACTGGACTCTGCGCTGCAGCTGGCAGGCTTCCAACTCTACAGAGCAGACAGAGACACAGACCTCTCCGGCAAAACTAAAGGTGGAGGAATCTGTGTCTACATCAACAGCGGTTGGTGCAACGACGTGACAGTGATCCAGCAGCATTGTTCTCCTGACCTGGAATATTTCATCATAAACTGTAAGCCTTTTTATTCACCCCGTGAGTTTGCGTCATTCATTCTGGTCGGTGTTTACATCTCACCGCAGGCCAACGTCACAGCGCATGCTCGCCGACCAGATACTGTGCGTGGAGCGGACCAACCCGGACTCCCTAGTTATTGTCCTTGGTGACTTTAACAAAGGGAACCTCACTCATGAACTCCCTAAATATAGACAGCATATTAAATGCCCGACCAGAGAGGAGAACATTCTGGATCACTGTTACACCACAGCCGGGGATGCTTATCACGCCGTCCCCCGTGCTGCACTTAGACACTCTGACCACGTCATGGTTCACCTGATCCCCGCCTACAGGGAGAAACTAAAGCTCTGCAAACCTGTAGTGAGGACATCAAGGAAGTGGACCAGTGAGGCTGTGGAGGATCTCCAGTCGTGTTTGGATTCTACTGACTGGGATGTGTTCAGGACTGCTACCAACAGTTTGGATGAGTACACAGAGGCTGTGACATCACACATCAGCTTCTGTAAGGACTGCTGTGTTCCATCATGCACCAGGGTGAGTTACAACAATGACAAACCCTGGTTCACAGCCAAAGTCAGAAGGTTAAGGCTGACTAAGGAAGACGCGTTCAGGAGTGGGGACAAAGACAGATTTAAAGAGTCGAAGTACAAGTTTAGCAAGGCAGTGACGGAGGCTAAACGACGGTACTCTGAGGAGCTCCAACGTCAGTTCTCAGCTAACGACTCTGCGACTGTCTGGAAAGGACTTATGCAGATCACCACCTATAAGCCTAAAACCCCCCACTCCTTCAATGACCGACACCTAGTCAACAACCTGAACGAGTTCTACTGTCGATTTGAAAGACAAAAGGACAGTCCTGACACCACCCCCCCACAACACCTCCCTACAGCTACAGCCACTGTGCATCACCTCCCCCACCTCAACAGGGTCCTGGGCCCCCCCACCAATGCCCTCCTTAAAGTCTGAAGTTTGCGGACGACACCTCCCTCATCGGACTCATCTCTCGCTCAACGCTCCAAAGACAGTGGAGATGGTTGTGGACTTCAGGAAGAACCCAGCCCCACCTGCCCCCATCACCCTCGGTGGCTCCACAACACTGTGACACTGTGGAGTCTTTCCGCTTCCTGGGAACTATCATCTCCCAAGACCTCAAGTGGGAGCTGAACATCAGTTTCTCGTCAAGAAAGCACAACAGAGGATGTACTTCCTGCGGCAGCTGAAGAAATTCAACCTGCCAAAGACAATGATGGTGCACTTCTACAGCCATCATTGAGTCCATCCTCACATCCTCCATCACCATCTGGTACGCTGCTAGCTCTGACAGGAGGCTGAGGTCCATCAGGACCAAAACCTCACGTCACACGCTTTTTTCCCCTCCACCACTAGCCTTATTAACAAGGCCCGGGAACCACCCTGACTCTCCACCCCTGGCTCTTCATGCCACTGTTCTCTCGCTGCTGTAATGCTCTTTGCTCTTTATTTATTTTATTTTTTTATTTCTATCTTTATTTTTAATTTAATTCAATACATACTGTGTACATATACTTATACTTATATTGTTTATACCTATACTTATATTGTTTAATATTCCATCTAGAGAATGTGTGACGTGCACTAACAACACCAAAACAAATTCCTTGTATGTGTTAAAAAACGTACATGGCAATAAAACCCTTTCTGATTCTGATTCTGATTCTGATTATTCACGTTCATATTAAGAGGCCATGCTGGGGGGAGGAGCCGGTTTGTCTCCGGCAGCAGCTAAGTTTCCAAAGATTAGTAGCAAACTAATAAACAGTCAGACTACAAACCGACAGCTCTCATTTTAGCTTGTTGGTAAAACATGGCTATTAGCAGAGTAGCATGCTGTAGGCTAGTTGTGTAAAACAGCGCGGTGGACGAGAGCAGCAGACGTTAGTTAGCTACCTTGTGTCGGGTTCGCTCCGTGGAATGGATGAGTACACTGGATGTTTTCTACAAAGATGATGTAGTAGCATGTTTGCAGCTTAAAATGATCCCAAAAAATGATCCCAAAATGCAGACTCTTAGACCCTCGCTATTTTCGTCTTCCTTCATTTGTAATCTGGGCCGTCAGTCTCGTGCATAGACAGTATATAAACGGTCTTGTGTCTACAGACGCGTCAACCTGTTGTGCGCTAGTAATTATGCTCCATGTAATTGAATTATTCGAGTTATTCAAGGAATCGTTTCAGCCCTAGTTGCCAGGGACTGTCTTGACTACTGTGTATGACTATGCTACAGCAGATTAGCTGCAGTCAGCTAAGTGCTGGCCAAATGAATTCATCATTTCTAGGTTCTAGGGTTAGGGGTGTATTATTGAATTACATAGCACATGGTTAAATATAGTTTTTGCACACATAGAATTGCCATTGCAGCTGTAAAGATAACACCAGGTGCATCAGTCTGTAGAAAGTGAGAGAGCAGCATCTGTTGATTCCAGCACCATAATTCAGTTGCTGTAGATTAGTTGTTGCTTTTATTTGCTGGTATTTTGAGAGGTAGTGAAAATGACGTAAGGTCTATTTGGCATTAGTCCAAAATGCTCTGAGTGAGATAAAGAGGTACTGGCAGAGTAGCACGTAACATTTTATTTGTGGAGGACGATGGAAACCTGTAAGCTGCAGTTCAGTTCCTTTCAATTCCTTTAGCAGAATTGTGTGTGTCATTGGGATAAAAAAAATTAAAATTGTGGTATGGGATACTGGCAAGGCATAGCTTGAGTTATGGTATGATACGGCATCATAAGATAGGATGTGGAGGTATAGAATATGGTGTATGGTAAACTTTACATTTTGCCTCTCATTCACTTCCTTTGTTTCAAAGTTGATGTTATCGTCCAACGCACCTGCACAGAAGAAGTTGTTTGAATGTGCAAGTTGTTTCTTCAAAAAGCCTCTCATTCACGCAAACACACATTCACACACCGAACGCAGCGAGCTACCATGCAAGGTAACCCTAACCCAGGACACTGGGACATGTGGACAGGTAGAGCTGGGGACAGGACGGCCAACCCGCTCTACCTCCTGGACCACAGCCACCCTTTATATGACAGGAAATCATATCCTGATATATGAAATCATAATTCGTGACATCATATGATATGACATAATATGTGACATGACATCATATGATATAACATCATATTATTTGACATGACACAATATGGCATTCTATTTTATCAAATGACCTGACATGATATAATGGAATATGATGCAACGTCATCTGACATGATAATAAATCGAAAATCATATGTATCTCGACGATTTTTAAAATCAATTATATGCCCTAGAATCAATATCTTTTATTTATTTAATTTTTTACCAATGATTGACCTAAATGTTTTCTGTTTCTACGGTACCGCCGACGGCGACTACATCATATCTCCAGCAAAAGGCAGAAAATGCAGAAAACAATGTTATGTTCTTCTTTACAAAGTAAATAAATGTCAGACTGATACATGTGATGTGCATTGTTCTTAGAAAACAAATAGTTTTTACAAATGTCTCATGATATATTGTCTCTTGTAATAATACTGCATGTGACATGACACACCATGACATGATGAACGGTTGACTTTCAGGCCAGTTCTACTTTTTCACATCAAAGTTGGCTGCTCACGTAAAAATATAAAGGCCATTTTGATGCTGTCACTTCAATTTAGAATTTCTCAGATTCATGTCCCCCCTCACTGATGCTATCTGTGAAAGTCACATCATAAAAAATCAAAATATCCGAGAGCCTGCAGGTTGTCGTGACATGATCCAACCACAACTGCATACCGTCCAGTTAAGGTGAAGCCTCACACTCTTCCTCTCCTTCCCTCTTCCTTTGATGTGCCAGCTTTTTCTCTGCTATCTGCCCAGATCACAGGGCATACAAAATAGTTTAGCCCAGTACATTTAGCTGCTGTCCTCACTGAGGAGCAGTAATTTAGGTCATGAATCATGCAAGGCACATAAAAGATAAAACTAAAAGATAAAACAGTATGGCTTAAAAAGCCGCTAAGGTAATATTCAAAGATTAAAGCGTCTATGTTGCTTCAGTTTAGTGGAGACAGAACTGATGCTGGTTTATATAAGATGGAATTGGGTAAAAGCAACAGCAATAAACAGAAATAGCTGTGTTACTCAAGAGCGGTTGGGACATCCTAAAGTAAAATACCAGGACAGAGGACTCAGCAGAATGAATGTGGATATACTCCCAGTACAGAACGCATGTGTGTTTCTCCATGATACCGAAAGTTTCAAACAGCAACAGCAGCATTATGTCAAGGACTTTGAAACAAGGACACGGTAATCACAGGAGGAAAAGAGAAAAAACAAACCATTGCACTAAAAGCTTTGAAATGGAAATGAAGTGTAACATGTTACCTAACTGAGGAAGTCTACTGCCACTAGAGACACAGAGACCCTCCCCCTTTCTATTTCAATCTTTGATATGAAGACTTGCAGCTTACCGTCAACATAGGTCTAATTATTATAACTAGTCAAAATGTTTCTTTGTTTGTTTGGAGCAGGCCGATTGCTTGGCCTGTGGTATTCCTGCTTGAAGCTTTCTCCAGAACCATTGTACCTCAAAATGTAAATGACTGATGAGAGAAGGACCCCAAACCCCTTAATATGCAACTCTACTGTTTAGCCTACTACCGACACACAGTGTAGTCCTACTTCAGAGGAAAACATATTGTGCCACTACATTTACCTGACAGAGAACGTTGCAGATTCAGAATTTACTTACAAAATATCACAATTAAAAAGTGGAGTAATCTGACATTTGCCTTATGGACTAATGGCGGTGCGCCATGCGGAAGAAAAGGTGGAAGGCAATGAAAATAAAGAGAGTTTTTGTTTAACTACATTTAAGTGGTGTCTATTTGGTTTTTGCATGTTGATATCGCCACAGTCAGCGTATAATGACGGCGGTGTTGTGTCATCTCGTCATTATTATCGTTAACAAATTGAACACTTCAGCAGAGGTGTTCATTACCAGACGCTCCATTGTTCCGATCTCTCAATAAGCCGAACAATTCCCTTTGGTCCCACAGCCCACTAGCCGGAGTCCCTTTGTTTGGAAAAAATAAACCCTCTGCTCCGGAATCCCATTGTTCTGACCATGGGACCAAAGGGAATTTTTTGGGTTATTGAGAGGTTGGAACAATGGAGCGTCGGAGAAATAACATGGCACCTTCCAAACAAGCTTAGTGGCTTGACTGTTAACGTTGAAGTATGGATTTGATTCGCGGGTGTATTTTGCCGACGGTAATGTTATTAGTGTTATAAGTTGGCAGCACACTCAAACAACCGGACCCAGGGTGAGCATAGAGGGTGAGTCTGAGTGAGAAGGTAGAAGTGGTGAATTTACAGCTCCCAGCAAACTTAATACAATGTAGTGTCTATACGATCTAGTAATGGCAAAAATTTTAATGAGTTTCCTCTAAGCAAAATGATCCAAGTTTATTGTGCCAGCTCTAGCTAAAAAACAATGGTCCACTTACAGTTCGAAGAGCTGCAGATGTTCAAAGATCTGCCAGGAAAGTGTGGTCAACATGGGGTTCTTGGACAGGTTTCTGAGGGAGAGAAGGAGACAGAGACATTACATCATTATGATATTATATGACATCATATTACAGACGTCTCCTATCGCCTGTGCATTATTGTTTTGCTCTCAGCCATGCAACATCTTTTCATCACACCACACGCCACACTCATGTATACCTCTTCACTGACTTACACCTCATGCTGCTACCACTCATCTGAGTCACATACGAGCAAATAAATCTGATATGGGCGAATTTAGGGTTAACCCAGTCTGAACGCGTATGAAGTTGTTTGGATGAGCGGTTCTGGTGAAAGCTGCAGGTAGCAACAACACAGACCAAGCAATCAGCCCTCTCCCAACAGGCATGTTTTCAACGGGCTGCACTAGTAAAAAATCCATATCTATCTACAGTCTTCCAGAGGAGGGACACAGTCACTGTTCACTGACAGGGTCTCAAGTCAAGACCAACATGTCCCTGGTCAAGTTCAAATTTTAAACATTCTTTCAAGTCCTAAACAAGACCTTGTGTGCAGTCCGTGTAGTACCTATCAGTTCAACATTCTCTCAATTGAATATGAGCACAAAATATGAGCTTTTTGGCAGCTTGAGCCCTAACACGTCGTCTAAAAATATCTTTCAAACTAATGCAAGCTTGAAAACACACATTCAAGATGCTCCGTCTGTTAAGAGTGCCACTGCATTAAAGAGTTATGGCCCATGGAGTAATCAGCTGTTCCCAAGTCTCTGATGTCATTGTCTTTCATTTTGATCGTATGAGGGTTTCCATTGCAATGATATCACCAACACAGAGTGTTATAAATGCGAACAAATTGAGGATTTAGCCAACAAAGTCACATATATCTTAGCAGAAAGTTGAAAAATGTTGCGTTGACTTCACACAAGAGCAGCCATTTTCCCCTGTTGCCATGGGAACGTTATGAAATGACGTAATTACGCGACGTGAACGTCATCAAAAAGCTGCAAACCCCGCGATGAAGCCACGATGAAACCGCAATTTTTGCAATTTCGTCGCATAAAATTGCATAAATATCCCGCATATTCCATCACATTTTTTAAGAAAACGTGCCGCATAATCAAGGATTTTTGCCCGCAACAATCACAAAAAAACTCAGCATTTTTCTTGAAGGACTGCATATACCCGGTCATTCCTCCACTTTGCGTCAGATCATAGTCAAGACAACCACAGTCTCGCTTCTGACAAACCTTGCTACCTGTTTTTGTCATTTGTGTATTTGCCTGTCCTGATCCTTTCTCTTGTGCCTCAGCTACTATTGGAACCTGACTCCTGCTACCGCTTCACCCCTGCCATCCACCGGACCAGACAGCCACCACTGGACCTCACCACTAGCCGACCGCTGTATTACTCTGACGGAACAACTCCTGGCCGGAACCCACCGGACCTGTTTGCCTCCCTGGAAACCTGGTCTTGCTTTTCCCCTTTCCGGAAACCTGGACTTGTACTTCAGTACTTTGAATAAACCTGTTAATTCACACTCTGGCTCTGCATCACGTCTGCATTTGGGTTCTGCTCTTCATTCAAACGTAACACACACACACACACACACACACACACACACCCTCGTAACCCCTTCACTATGCAATAACACATAACAGAAGCACAAGTGTCCATCTCCATGGCAACATAAAGCCATCTATGAAGAGGTGCTCAGGCAGGTGGATTGGAGGGATGAGACACCCACTGCAGTCCAATTCACCCCTGTATTAACAGTGATTAGTGTGTGTGTGTGTGTGTGTGTGTGTGTGTGTGTGTGTGTGTGTGTGTGTGTGTGTGTGTGTGTGTGTGTGTGTGTGTGTGTGTCACAGCCTGAAATATCATAAACACACATCAGTGAGCCACACTGCTGGACAGGTTCCCACACACACCGTCCTGCTGCTGCTTAACATACTCCAAAAACAAATGGTCTATTTCTGTTTGTTTGTTAAAACTACAGTGACCAGTTGAACAACAACATATATATTTATATATCTGTAATCGGTGTTGTCTGAGTCGGAAGATTGGGAATCTCCACTAGATTCTCCTGTCTGGGCATTAGTTGAATATGGTGTCGTTGAGCCGGGCCCACTTTAAATCATATGTTTACAATTCCTCCTCATTCTGCCTCTAACACGACGTCATTAGATCATTCATTTGTGAAAAAACAGCTTGGTTGATGAAATGTTGAGTAAATTAGATGATTGACTTCTGATTTTAGGTTAGGTTAGGTTATTTTAGGTTTTCAGGTGGTGATAGATAACAATAACTGACTGTCAAAAGATATACCGTAAACGTGATTCAATAGATCATTTTCTCATTAGAATTGTTGTAAAGAGTTACCACACAACCTCTATTCCAGTCATGAAAACATGCTCAATCACTGACACACATTTCAATATCTTCTCCCTTTGTTTGGTGACACAATGAGAGCAGTTGATACTGATTGTTCGGCTGAGAGGTGAGAGAGTGGAGCTGGAGGAAGACAGGCAGGGACAGAAATAGAAAAATAGCAAGTGAAAGACAAAAAAACAGAGGGAGTAGAAGAAGACAAATGAGGAGAAGGAGGTGAGACTGATGGTGAGAATGAGAAAGAGACTCGCGGGAGAACAACAGGAGAGACTTTCTCTGCAAAGTCACCTTCAAACCTGGTCAACACACATACACACACACACACACACACACACACACACACACACACACACAGAGTGGCTGTGCAATATAAAAGCACAACTTTGAAATACTGTGTGTGGGTATCTCCATTTTGTGCTACCTTATACTCACTCTACTGTAGTAGTACTTCCATGCAGGCAGTGACCTTGTCTTTCAAAATTAATGAACAGTTTTTTCTCTCAAACCAGCCACCACCAACATCTGTGTGTTTATACTCCATTTTGCACATGGTTCCATTCTATTGTAAAAACTGACCTACCACAACATGGGTGCAATCTGCTTAATGCTGCTGCACAATCTGCAAAGAGATAAAACGTGAACCCTCACAGGCCCAACGAGGGGGTAGAGCGGTTCGGAGGGCCCTTGGGCTCCTTGGTGCTATGAGCTCATTTTAATGAGGAAGGGTCAGAGACTGACATCCCATCAGCACTCAGTATATCTAGGCAGGTGTTTTGCGTGTATATACATTATGCAGGTTTATTCAGAGAAACATTGAGATGACGATGAGTTACAGTTACTCCATGTTACCATGCAAATTCTAAGTGCCAATGTTAAGTGTCTGCATTCAGAGCAAACACACACACACACACACACACACACACACACACACACACACACACACACACGTCTCTCTCCCTGAGGCCTGAGAGCAAACATGTTTAGATATCAGCTGTGAAGAATGAATCATCAACTTGTGTTTGGAGTAGTTTGGTCCCAGAGGTTTGAATTCATGCTCATAAATCAAGATCACATGCTTGTTACTTGCGACGCCTTCACACGGGAATAAACATGCTTTGTAACTCACACACACACACGCAGCGTTGAGGGACATTATATGATTTGGGATTGGAGGTATTTTTGCTTTAGTTACTGCCAAAAGTGAAGGTTTTGCTTTTTCAGATACATAGATTTGAGCATGAATCAATATCATTAATGTTAACGTAATGTGGCTTCGGTTTGGGAGCATCCCTATAATGTGGAGACTGAGAGCCACAGTGCAGTCAGATGCAGAGTGATGCTGGTACTGTGCCAGGAGAAGAGCTTTTCTGCTTTAAATATACACACAGACAGACACACACACACACACACACTCTCAGGGCTCTACATGCAGGAGGAGTCCTCTGAAAAGGTCGACTGACTACAGTAAGGCAGAAAAGGACAGCCTCATATTTAAAACACACTGTGTGTGTGTGTGTGTGTGTGTGTGTGTGTGTGTGTGTGTGTGTGTGTGTATGTGTGATATAACAATTTAGAATGAGCAATGAGGGAAATTAGTCATGACCATGAGAAGGTCAGGGGCTTTGTGTGTGTGTGTGTGTGTGTGTGTGTGTGTGTGTGTGTGTGTGTGTGTGTGTGTGTGTGTGTGTGTGTGTGTGTGTGTGTGTGTGTTAATCTTGATTACAGTGGTGTGTGTACTTGTACAGTGTCGGTGTGTGAGTGTGTGCATGCTTTGTGCATGTAAATGTGTGTTAGAACCCTACAGTATGTGTCTCTATCTCGGTCACACACACATATTATGGAATAAAAATACTAATAATAACAATAATACTAATAATAGTGTGTATAATATAAAGCCACAATTTACCTTCAAGCATTCTCCAGTATAAGGTTGTGCATGTGTGTGTGTGTGTGTGTGTGTGTGTGTGTGTGTGTGTATTGATGTTGTAGTGCTGCATTGAAGGGAAACTTTCACAAGAGACAGATTTTATAAAGTAAGAGGACGAGGCTGAGATGTCCTGACTTGTACGGGTCAACTTTCAGAAATACTGGCTCCTATCCTCCAGGCCTGGTAAATGGCTAGCCTGGCTCCGCCCTCCTACTTACTTCCGCTCAATTTTCATTTCCCTTCAGTACTCCGTCTGGGTTTGCGGTATATTCTTGAGTTTTCTCCGGTCTAATATTTGTAGGTCCAATCAGTGAACAGAGGGAGTGGCTGAGAACGATGACGTTGAGGACGTGCACTAGAGAGATGCGAGCGAAGCCATTCGGTCCGTTGTGGCAGCAATGCTGCCGAATATCCAGAAGTTAAAGCCCGAGCAAGAACAATCTTTGCTGAGTTGTGTTGGGGGCCATGATGTTGTGGCCCTCCTCCCCACGGGGTTCGGGAAAAGTTTGATTTTCCAGCTCGCTCCGTTAGTGGTGAAGGAGTTGGCTAAGTCTAACGCTAGCGATGCTAATGCTAAATATAAGCCGATAGTTGTCGGTCTCCCCTCTTGTTGCACATGCGCATGACATACGTCACGACCAAACGTTAGCGATTGGTTATGGCAGATCCAGAGTGGCTCTGGGCAGATCCAATAGTTTTAAACTTCAACAGAGTACCTTCAAGGAAGTTAACACTTGTCAATGGAGAGAGGCCAGACTCTCTGTACAAATGAAATGGACGAGAATCTGGTAGGACCAGGCTAGTAAATGACCACATCTTTCAAACTCCATCCATAAACTCAGAAGAGTTTTCGGTCTCAAGCTGAATTCGATATAACCTAATGGCATCATTGGGTTAATTTCTAATACTTTAAACATAGACTCTGTAGTTCTGTAGTTCTATGACAGTGCTAAAACATATTGTAACAGTAGTACGAGTGGAGAACAGTGTAACAGTAGTATGAGTGGGGAAGAGTCTGAGTCCTAAGTAATTATTTTTTTATTGTAGTATTGTTTGGTCTCTATTTTCTTGTTGAGTTCTGAGTTGTGGGTTTTAATGTCTATATCTAGTGTATCATTAGGTTTAACTTGTTTGCGAGATAACTCTGTGTTGTTGCTTGATTGAAGATTATTGTTAATGTGTGATTATTTTATATATATATATATATATATATATATATATATATATGCACAGTATATGAACGGCACCGGATCAAAAGATAAACTGCTACAATATGGGCATGTCTTCAATATAAATCATAAGTATGTGCATGCATGTGCTGTTTCTGCATACAGTACCCGCAGTACACACAGTACATACAGTACATAGTACTGTGCATGTCAATACTGTAGATATACAGTAGAGGAGAAATGACTGCTATAAAAACATTACTGAATAAATAATTGATACAGTTTCTGTCTGCTGCACTTCTTTCTGAATCTGAGTCTCCACAGGGGGTTCCTACCACTGCTGCCTAACAGAACCCACATACAACACACATACAACACACACACAACACACACACACACACACACACACACACACACACACACACACTTCATAAAAACCTTGATTGATAGAACGAGTAAAAAAGTAGAATGCATTAAAATGAACTTTTTGTTTTCAAAAGGATTCTGTACAATTCCCCAAACACGTTTATTCACACATAGAAATAATTTAATAGGCTCTGTGCTTCTGTGGAGACTGCATAAGCTTTGAAAACGTGCACACACACACACACACACACACACAGGTTATATTGATTTACTCTCAGATACATTTAGCTGCAGAACTTGTGTCAAGATTCCAACATACCAACATAACTGTAGAACTTTATTCTCTAGAATTTAGGATTTAAGCATTATGCTCCATTTGAACAACAGTTGAGTGATGCTCAGCACCAAGTCCCTGTAGTTCCTATAGCTATGTTGCACCACTTTTAGACAACTGTTGGGCTTGAAAGTCGGACAACTTCACAGTGCCCCGAGCAAAGCCGACCTCAGAATCCAACATGGCTGCTCCTGCTCAGTGAAAGCCGTACTGATATACAGTTTATTAATACTTCTGTCTTGTTTGTGTCTCATTAAACCAGTCATATAGACAGTACTGTCCATCTTCTAGCTTGACTTAGCTTAGTTGACATGTTGTTACGTTGTTTGTATGCACAGAATACAGCCTAATGCATTGTTATCAACTGGTATTGCTTGCAATGGCTAACCTGGCTGGAGCTAATATTCCATCTTGTTGTACTGGAACGCAATCAACTCGGGTGTGACGTCGTTCCCAGCTCCGACTTCCGACTTCCGAGGTAAATGGAACAAAGCATATGTTACCTACTGCAGGCATGCTATTTATTATAGTGAATGTTAGCTAACGCTCATTACTAAACAGAAGAAGTATCCTGAATGTTCCCAGCTCTGGGTGTTCTTAGTGAATGTGTTGGGACTGGGAGCTATTTGTTTTTGACATATGATCAGGGTGTCTCGGTTACATCTCCTCCAGGACATCTTTGACCATCTTCACAGTGTCTGTGAAAGTCATAAATGCAGCTGACACATTGGAGTGGATAGCATAGCTGCAGGGTTAGGGTTAAATGCAGTGCAGACGGCATATGACATGTCTGTTAGTTGATAATCCAACAGCAGGATCTTTCAACAGGCAGTTTAAAATATTCATGTACAGCACATTAGCCTTTTCTGCTTCTGTAAGAACACTTCCAACATCCAAACCAAACTAACAACTTCCTCTGAAGCAGTTCAGCTACCGGAGAGAAAAGTGAAAAACTACAACACCACAATGTGTTTTCAGCTTCACTCAGAGACTAAATGGCCTTCAGATCAGAGGAGGATATCTGCTGTCCTGTCTGTAGCCACAGCTTCTGTAAAGACTGTCTGCAGAGCTGGTGGACGGAGAAACCAACACAGGAGTGTCCAGCTTGTAAGACAGTAACTTCGAAGGAAAAAACTCCGTCAAACGTGGTGTTGAAGAACCTGTGTGAGGCCTTCTTACTGGAGAGAGATCAGAGAGCTTCAGAGGCTCTCTGGAGTCTGCACTCTGAGAAACTCAAACTCTTCTGTCTGGACCATCAGCAGCCAGTTTGTGTTGTCTGCAGAGATTCAGAAACACACTCCAACCACAGATTCAGACCCATCGATGAAGCTGCATGACAACACAAGAAGGAACTTCAGGAAATTCTGGAGCCCTTAAAGATGCAGTAGGAATGACTTATAAAACTAACTTTCTGTCATATTTGCTGAAACTGACCCTATGTTCCAGTAGAACTACATTGACGATGGCACCACCTACAGCGTGTAGTGCGATTTGCAAAAATCCACGCCTCCCTGTTTAGATGCTCCTATCATGGCCAGGGGGGGGGTGTCTAACTGCGTGTCAATCACTGTTCATGCACACGCCTTCATTCTCCCTTGTGGGGGGAGGGGCTTAGGAGACTGTTTGGGCTTTAGCAGAAAGGGGGGAGGGACTGAGAAGTTGTCGATGTTCAACTTTTTTGGCTAAGTCCTGGATCTTCACAATCCTACCTACAGCACCTTTAAATGAGAAGTTAAAGGTTTTTGATCAAACAGCAGAACACATGAAGGTCCAGGCCCGACCCACAGAGACGCAGATTAAACATCAGTTTTAGAAGCTTCACCAGTCTCTAGAAGAGGAAGTGGAGGCCAGGATGGCTGCACTGAGGGAGAAAGAGGAGCAGAAGAGTCAGAGGACGAAGGAGAAGATGGAGGCTTTGAACAGAGAAATAGCAGCTCTTTCAGACACAGTCAGAGCCACAGAGGACGAGCTGAGAGCTGAAGACGTCTCATTCCTGATCAACTACAAGGCTGCAGTGGAAAGAGTCCGGCAGCGCCCCCTGCTGGATGATTCACAGCTGCTCTCAGGAGCTCTGACAGATGAGGCCAAACACCTGGGCAACTTGAGCTTCAACATCTGGAAAAAGATGAAGAACATGGTCTTCTACAGTCCTCTGATTCTGGACCCAAACATTGCTGATTCAAAACTCATCCTGTCTGAAGATCTGAGCAGTGTGAGAGGGGGAGAGAGACAGATGCTTCCTGAAAATCCAGAGAGGGCTGGATACTGGACTGTCCTGGGTTCTGAGGGCTTTTTTAACTCAGGGTATCACAGCTGGGATGTCAAGGTTGAAGACAGTACATACTGCTCACTGTTAGCTAAACTGGAAGAGAGGAGCTCTGTCGTTGTATGATTTTGATACTAACAGACCCATTCACTCCTCCACACACACTTTCAATGAGAGGCTGTTTCCATACTTTTGGAGTAATGATAAACTGTCAATATTACCAATGAATGTCAGTGTGAAAGTTGCAATGCCTGAAATGAGACAGTCACCGGAGTACTCTTCAACTGAGTACTGAGTACTTTGACTATTTATTGCCACCTCCTGTGGTGAATAGGTATGCTAGAGGTCTGCAAGCTGAGTCCATTTGGGCTGGGCTTGAGCCTTTTTTTTTTAATAAATTGTCTTTTTGAGAATAAGCGCAAAGCCGAATAATATGTCCATGTAAACATAGTCACTAATCAGATATAATTTGATGTAGCTGTAACACTTGTTGTTACAGTGATTGTCATTTGTGCTGTTGGTCTTTTGATTATCTATTAAGTCAAAGTGTTTTATTTCTATTTGTATAGGTATGTACAGACGGTGTCTGGTTTGTCAGCAGTTTGAATGAGGCAGATCTATAATTCCGTATTCTGCTCTGCACTATTGATGTCAGTTGTGTGAGTGTGTTACAGAGGCCTGTTTGTTCTATCAAGCTTGAAAGTACTCAGAGAGGACGGGCATGAATGGGAAAATCGCACTAAGAGAGAGAGAGAGAGAGAGAGAGAGAGAGAGAGAGTGAGAGAGAGAAAGAGAGAGAGACGTCCATGTCAAAATCTGAGATTTGAAGAAACTGGCAGCCTTGATGTTTATCTGCAATACAGCCTGTTGTATTGTGCATAAATTTGACCTCTGGCATTTCAAGTGATGGTGTCTGTGCACCGTGGGCGGTTGTGAATTGCTCTTAAGCTGTAACATGAATTAAAAAACAGGATCCCAATATTAAACATGCTGGTATTGATGTACTGAACTACAACTCCAACTTAAACATAATTTCTCCATATTATTATATATTAGCATAATTATGTCATCAGAGGTTTGCTCTCTTTTTTTCCATAGACTCACTGCTCAATGGGAATAGCATTAATGATGTGTGAATATTTTATCATTCAATAAACACATTATTGAACATGAAATCATTTCAATCAGAAAGAGCAGCTGCAGGAGTCGCAGATATTACAAGTGATAACTGTAACAGATGACTAATACTGCTGAGACGTGTTAGTAGCAGATGTAGAAGTATTAGTAGCAGTATGAAAAGTTCAACATGGTTTAGGCATACGTCTGTGCCCCATCAATACTGCCAATGCACTCAAACCATGGGTGTTACGAGAACCGATACTTAGTTACCAAGTCAATGCTAAAAACTCATACTACTAAATACTGATTGTTGTTAATTGTCAATAAAGTATTTCTTATCTTATCTTATCTTATCTTGTCATGGTAACAACATGCGTTAGTGGGGCCATAAACTTTTACGCAGCTCGCTGGAAGAAGAGCGGCCTGACGCAGGAGTAACAGAGACAGATCTTCATCCCCTGGACATTCACCCAGCTGAGCTAACATTAGCTACAGTGAACAACACATCAGTCTATCGTGTCAATCAGGTCTGCAGATCGCAGCTATGTATTTTTAAATAAAGTAATTATTTTGTCTTATTTGGGCTATAATTTATGTAGCCAGGTGTTAACTTATTTATCAATTAAAGACATTGCTTAGAATTTGCATCCCTAGCAAGGACAGTCCTGAACTGGTAATATTTTCATGATTGATGGTGTACCACCTGGCACAATGCTTGAACCACTACTCTTTTCTTTATATATACAGGTGTGTTTCTTAGAATTTCTCAAGGGAGATGTTCAAAATCACAGCTTTATCCTGCACTGCACAACACATCTGGGGGAAAGTGATGAAAAGTTATTGAGGGTGAACTTTGCTGAATATTGAGCTAAAACCAAGTAGTTGGTTTAGTCGTAGCAGTGTTGGTGATAGTCTGGATCGACAACGGTTCAGGATAGTTCTGTCGGAAGTTCCTCCGGATATCCCTCACATTCCACATCTGTGTTTACTTTAATCTCCGGTCGCATCGAGCCACATTAAACACAACCTCTGAACACCGTTACACGCTGAAAATGTTTTCAGGAAACAAAAACAAACTATTAGCTAGCAAGCTACATGCTGAAAATGTGAAGTTTTAAAGAAAATTTGGATCGTGCAACAAGGCAGACGTACTTGGTTCTTTCGGAGAATGATTGTAAAGATTTACAAAGAATATGTTAAGGGAATTTACTCTCTAGCAGGGCCGTTTGGGAGTGATTGGTGGGATGTGGACAAAATACACACAGCGATACACTCTTAAGAGCAATGTATCCAGCTAATTTATTTATAGCTCACGTTACTGTATTGTGTCACCATATAACTTCATTTAATATTGTATGTGGCTTTTTCTATATGCAGTGTGCAAATGATCCACCAAAACAAGTTCCTTCCAGAGACCAATTTGAAGAGCCACTGTCGCTGCGTCTGTCGCTGCGTCCGGAGCTTAGCGCCGCCCAAGACGATTGTGATTGTTTTTTACAAAATGTAAACACCCCAGATCATTTTTTTCCTCTATCCAGGAGTGTATGCTCCTGATGTCAGACCTTTCTCAGTGCCGTAGAGATAGAGCTGACAATGCGAGACTATGTTTGTGATGACAAGGAGTCCTCCTGTAGTGGACCTGTGTCTGTGTTCGTCTCTCTGCTGTGGTCACACATTCTCCTTTGATTGGAGCTCCATCTGTGTCCCTCCTCTCCTGTCAGCTGGTGATGTAACAATGTTTATTATTCATAGCTGCTGAGATCATGGTCCTCATCAGTATTCCTCTCAGGACAGCAGGAAAGAGAAGAGAGAGCCAGAAAGACACATTTCATTTATATTTATATTTCCATTTCTATCTCTGTTTTTTTTCTGATTACCCTTCAGTGCTTCCTGAGGAGCACTGAGCTCAAACTGCACTGCCTTATACTGTATATTACAGCTTCCATCTGACTTCATGCTGTTGCTCTTTTGGCCATATTGGAAGCCTTTCCCTGTATCTGACACAGAGAATTACTAAAACACAGAGGCATCGTTAATTCCAGTGATTCACCACTGATGAACTCTGAACTCTTCTGCTTCCTGCCCCACCCCCTGCAGATGTCTGCCCCATCTACCATTGCCAATTTGCTAAACAAACTTTTTTTTTTTTTAATTACTCTGAAGAGAACATACAACAACAAACTAGAACATTTCACATACATCTAAAAAGTAGTGCAATCTCTTTTTTCGTGCAGCAAATAACTCATTTTTGTAGTGTTCATATATAACTGATGCACAATGCTTGAACCACTATTCTTTTCTTTATTTATACAGGTGTGTTTTCTTAGTTCTCACACATTTCATATTTATCATAACTGTTATGACACCAGATACTCATGCTATATCCACACTACTACTTTTAGAATATCTTTTACTACGTCTACACATCGCGTCCACCCTATACTGCCGTTTCTGAACCCCTAAAACAGAGACATTTGGAAACACTGCTGACCCAGTTTTTGTGACACATACTAATAGATCATTCTGTCATGTTATGCCAATGTGGAAACCAGATTGGATCATGTTTACCATTGTTCTGCTAATAGATGTCAGGCTAAGAAAAGACCCAAAATGTACTACGTGCCCTGACATGACTGCATATTTTGGCAGGGCATTCTGAGTTTAAGGAGGAAACTACAAATGTTTTACCATCTCTTCTCAAGCCTACTGGGAGTTTACTACCACACTTTAACAAATCGCATGTGTGACTAAAAAATGTACGGATACCACCATCATTATCGTCACGATCATCATCATTATCCCTCCTCGTTACTGCATACTGTACATTATAGGACTGTCTATGCTTATTATCTGTAATGACTGTCACAGATGAAACTCAAGAGGATAATACCACACACACACACACACACACACACACACACACACACACACAATTAGCATGTGCTATTTCAAGAACAACTGACTGGGCTGTGAAATGGCAGGTGCAATGGTAATTAAAACTGTCAGTCATTCTGTCTGTGTCTGTTTGCACATGACACAGTGCAGTCTGTGGTTGTTCTACTTGTCAATCAAACTGAAAAACTAATTGTGTTTGAGAGTTCTCTCTCTGAAAACAATTGTAACTTTGAGAAACTTTACTCAGAAAGTTTACATGGAAACACTTTTGGTTTCAACTGTGTCCACCAGTAGCTTCAACTAAAGCAGTCTAATACAGCAGCCCAGTAATAACTCAAGGTTCGACAACATCAGTGCTGTGTATCAGCCATTTGACTGTCTGAGAATATTAAACACATTCGCTCAAACTCATACCCCTATCAATCTAATCTGTTTCCAGTCGAGTTGATTCATTAAATCAACATGTGGAGAAAGTGAAGTGGTCAAAATCTTTTCAATTTTTTTCCATCATTAATACCCTGGGCATGATTTTAATTAAATTCAATAATCAGGGGCCTGTTTGTTGAAGAGAGTAGAAGACTGAGAACGACCACGTTTCCTAGCAACATACAGAAACACAAAAACATACACAGATCCACATACCCATACACACAGAGAGAAACAAACACCATCTGCCCACTTCCTGCTGTTCAGGAAGTCTCAGCAGCACTAAGATGTAGAGCCGGCCGAAGCACTGATTGGCCACTGTTTCCTCCTTGGAGAGAGTCACTATGCCAGAAGATACAAGATTTCAAGATGTAGAGCAAATTAACGCCAATGATTTTCTAACATCAGCAGTGTGCTCTCTACAGTAAATGTAACATTTTACATTCACCTTGACGAGGATGTAAAAGTACTTACAGAGTGCATTTACTGCATGCTGCTTTAATACTCCTTTAAAATGTTACTTGTTTTCCAAACATTGTTTCTATTAAGTGAAGAGAAGCGCTTTACATGCAAAGCTTTAAGAGAAACTCATTATTACACTATTCTTGCACACATGCATGGACTCTTGTTGGCCTATGATTTGAATAGATGTGATACATGTTAGTAAAAACGTTTCTTTCTGCGTCAGCTTGTATGCAAAGGTTTGGTTGAGCTGAGCTGTTCCAGCAGACTTTGAGGGTGACGTTACTCTTTAATAAAGGAATTCAAACGATTTGCTTCACTGTGTGTTCAGTCATTTTAATGGCATTAATATTGCATTGGACGCAGTCATACAGAGCTTTATTACAATCATCTCGTTATGGGAGCCATGCATATTATATAGCACGAACATTGTAGTGCAGGTTATTAGCTGTTAGAGGGTGTTAAATGATTAATGAAGTCTGTTTGTCTACAGGCTGCATGTATGACAGCAGTACTAATGAAAAGTAACAAATCATTGTCTTGATGTACTTTGATGTTTCTACCACTCCACATTCTTTAAAGATTAATGAGTCAAAATCTTTTAATAGCAGCTTTATAGCTTTTTAAAATGTTGCTTTTTTTAATATTGACAGTGAATTTTTTATACTATCTATTGATTATGGCCCAAGTTTAGTTAAGATTAGTGATGCACAAGCATATAACCACGCTAAACCATGATCCCAAGGTACTTCCCATTAGGACTGTGTGCAGACTTTATAATGACAGTAACCACAGCATTGGTAAAGCAGCGCATTGTGGAACTGTGTGGCTACATATCATTTTCCTCACCATGTTTCCTGCTGTTTTAATCAATCGCTGTACATTTAAAAGCTGCAGTGAAGTAGTCTGTACTGCACTGTATGCATGGCAGATTCAACCCTTGACAGTCAGAATGCGAGTATGTGTCTGGGTTAAATGCATTTTTGAAAATGTGAAAAAAGCATTTTCAAGTTAAAAAGGGCTGTTAAATGCAGTTGTGTTTTACAAATGCCGGAATTGAGTTTTAAGTAATGAGATTTGGATGGTGTGTGTAAATTAAATGTCATGGATGTCACCTGTTAGCTTGAATACTGCAGCTGATGCATACACACCAGTCCATTAAGTACACATGTACCATCCAAAGCAATCAATATATTGTTATATCAATATGTTCTCCAATAAATGAGTTTTTAAACACCAGTTTTGAATGCTCTCACTTCATTGAATGGGTGTTAGGGGTTATCAGCCTCAGATATGGGTCTGAATGGGGGGGCATGCTACACCTGCTATAGTTTCAGATGGCCGATCACCATTAGCTTGGTCTGGACCCCTTGGCGTCACTTTTTAATGTTGTGGGAGTCCACTTGTGAATTCAAACTAAATTAAAGTTGCTTGGTTGGGTAGAAGATCGTGGTTTGGGTTAAACTACTAACGTACATGGGGTTAGTTAAGAACGTGACATAATTAATATTACATAAGAAAGTTAACTTTAAAAATGTCAACATTGAAAGCTGGTTTGAAATGTGACACAAACTCTTGTCTTGTGATCCAGCTTACTATTGGATGGTAATGGTTTACTGAGCCAACTAGGAGGTTATACCGCCTCATATATGGTCGTGATTACAACTGAGGCCCATTCATTTGGCTGAAAACGTTACCGTGGATGTTTTTGAGAGGCTTACGTCTTTGACCCCGCACCTTCGAGTCTGACCTGTAGTATTGTAGATGACTGATTTGTATTGACAGCTGACGTTTTGTCCACCGTTTTTGGATTCAATATTCTCCAATACAACAGCACTACATATGACCTCACCTCTCAAACTACATCTATGTCTCATTATAATGAAACATTTTGAAATAACCTGACTGTTTCCTTTCTCTTTTACATACTTTACTCCAGGCATTGTGTGTGAAAAGACTATATTTGTTCAGGTTGGTATTCTTGTTCTGGGTCCATTTCAATATGCTGTCAGCTATTGGAAATAACTTCTGTGACCTGCCAATTGCCCAGTGAAGATCATGCAAATGTCCTCTTATGTCCTAGATAAGGTCTTCAGCATGCTATTCTCGGATAGGGCTACTACTCCAAACACAGACAAAGTGAAACCATGAGTGACACAGTAAAACCAACTTTAATCATTATCTAACTTTACTTTTTGCTTAGGGGAATATCAGTGACTTTCAGAGACAACTGAGACAACCCTGGATCAAACCAATCCCATCCAATAACCTGCAAGAAATACGTTTGTCCACTGCTAAATAGCACCGGTTGTGTTGGGCCCTGAACAGCAGCTTGGTTTGGTTCAATCTTGGGTTGGCAAAAAGTGTGGCACAATCTGTATGAAAGCCTCTCCTGTAACTTCTAACAAATCTAAAAAGATCATTGCATCATAATTCCATAAGACATTACAGTGGACGACTGTGGACGTTGTCCAACGACACACTCGCACATGACTGTGGTATTTGAGTCCTTATTGTGTTGGTCCCTGCTGTCTGCAGTGCTCCACTAAAGCTCCTTCACTGAAACAGGACATTAAGTCCTGGTTTATGGGCCACCTCACCTTGAACACAGCTTACTTACAGTACTTATACACAAGGGCAGCCCTGACAAATGCTCCCTCTGCCTGCAGCAGCCTACAGGTGAGTGGAGGGGAACATAAATCTCTGCAGCATAGAAACACAAAGGAAATGGCATTCCAAGCACATACAGTAGTAGCACTTCAAAGTGTCCCATTCTACGGCAGCAGTGGCACATTGTTTCTACTGGAACAGTACAATGTGAGCTTACAGAAAGCTTTCCACAGCTCAACCCAGTGCAGCACTGTGGCTTGGAATTTAAATTCACACATTAGTAGAAATAATAGGCCATGTGTGTTGCTGAACCTGAAGTATAGACTCATGTAGGCTAACATAATGTTTCATTTTCCATTTGAATGTAGTGCTGCTGCCTGTTAACATGGAGGCAGTCCTGGCTCAGGTGGTCAGTTTCCAAGACAGCAGAGCCAATCAGAACACAGAAAGAAAGAATAGATGTCTTTAAAGCCTATGCTACATTCACACACTTTGGATGCATTTGACACACTTTTGGGAACAACTTTAACTGTTATGCTCCCTAAAAATAATCTCTCACCAGTGTTTGATGGGCCCTTTCAAATACTGAAAGAACACTGAGCACATCTGCTGACAGTATTGTTCCCTGCACGATAAGATAAGGTAACCTCGAGAGGCAGATGGTGAATTGATGTTCTCCCACCACTTCTCTATAGCACCACTATATGCGTCCCTTACTGCTCACAACAATCTCAACAGTGATAATTCGTACTAAGTTCCCGGACTCCAAAAATGGCTGATAGAGGTACAAGCTTTCTGACATCCCACAGAGCCTTATTACCGTATGGGCCCTAATATAAACCTGCAAGTTGACTTCTGTCTCACGTCACAAGTCCTCTCGAAGGGAAACTCAACTGTACATGTCATCATTATTTTACTAGTTGTGAGGAGCAGTACTCAGCCTGTGGAAACAGTTGTATCATGTCCTCTGTGGCTCTGGGAGAGCGTCGTCAAGTCTGACTAAATATATGATGATAATATGATGATGTCACAGGGTTATTGAGACATGACTGAGCTGCATTATGGTAAATGTAGGATCGGGTGTTTTTATAGTTTGAACCATATTAGGGATTAGAAGTCAGAATATCTCCGCCTCTGCTGCGTTAAGTGCAATAATAGGTCACTGGTACATCCCATTAAGGTATCTTTAAAGCTGGAGTCCACCATTCTGGAGAAAGATTGTTGATATTTGAACTCATCACCCAAACAAAAACCCTACCTCGCGTTAGCATGCACCAGATTCACCATCCCATTCAGCTCCCATTCTCTGTTTACAGAGCCAGGGCCACACACAGAACAGACAGCTAGTACACCGGGAGGAGATCATAACGTAACTTTTAAAAAGAAGTGTATTGAATTAGAATTGTAGACTCCACCTTTAAGTCTTGGATTGGTGCTTTGTATGTGACCTAACTACATGACTTACAGTAAAACCAAACGTGACCAGAAGTCACCATTTCACGCTACTAATTACAACCTTACAGACTTATCATTGTACTTTATGTTAACAATTACTTGGCTTCCAGGTTGCAGACTGAAAAGTCATCCTGGCAATAACTCTCAATAGATTAAGTTTAGTTTTACCTTTTGCAAATGCTCTCAACTTATCTGCAGCATTAGTAAGGGATTAAAGTTCTGTGTGTGTGTGTGTGTGTGTGTGTGTGTGTGTGTGTGTGTGTGTGTGTGTGTGTGTGTGTGTGTGTGTGTGTGTGTGTGTACTCACATGTAGCGCAGCTGGGGGTTCTTGGAGAAAACCCGAGCCTGGATCGAATGCAGGTTGCTCCTCGTAATAGTTCTATAAGAGAGAGACATACAGAGGAGGGAATAAGAGCTCTGATGGATAACTGTCCGACAGAGAAAAAGAAACTGACAGGAACAATTACCAAAAGAAAATAAAGAAAGAAACATTTGCTATCACAAACAAGGGCCACAGATACTTGATTTTTTAAAAGAGAAAACGAAGAACTTAAGAAGAAAAGTGTGGAATGCTTGGTATTTCAAAAACAAATCATGAAGGTGCTATTTGGAAAGGGAGCACAACATTTCAAAAGAGAAAAAATGTCCAAGGCACTCTTCTTGTGAAAAAGCCTTTATTTAAATTGTTATTTCATATCAAAATCTTACAATAAAAATAGAACTGGGCAGCAACCCATGCGTATTGGCACTTTTAAGAAGCTTGAATATAGCACTGACCAGAAGTGGTCTGAAGAGACATTACACATAACAAGCTGTTGAGTAGTGATGCTCTGTACTAGCACAGCGTAGTGTCTTCTGTGGCTGGAGCGTGTATCAGAAGAGCTATAGCAGGCCCCTTTACTGAATAGTACCCAAGAGTCTCTAAAATCCACTACTAAGTCACACTTCAGAAGAAATGACATCAAAACACTTATTGTGAAAATAAATTGGCTTTACTTTGTATCTCGAGAGGTTTTCTTGGAGCCACCATACAGTGGCTATTAAAGGAAGTGAGTCTTGAAGGCCATGGTGGCCGATTGGCTGAGTCTCAGTCCAGGAGAGAATGGATTTCACTCTCTCTTTAAATCTTAACCCTATCAAATCAAATCTATTTAAAATCTACTGGCTCTGAATCTCATTCCAGCCTGATGTAGCTCAAGGACATGTCTTCTCCTGCAGGGGTGTTCAACAGAAATCAGCTGGTGAGGACAGAGGGAGGGGTGGATGGTTTTAAGAAGAGCGTGAGGCAGGAGATCAGGGTTAATAGTAAAATAAGAAGAATACATATTTGACCAACCCACAATGCTGCAATAATTTTTTACAGACTAGTATGGAATTAAATACAGTTAAATAATAGTATGACTATCAAATGGCTGAAAATAAATATCAATTTTACTAATACTGGAACAACAGATTGATACATTACAAATATGGTGCTGAATGAATGATTTATGCTATTCAACTGAAGTTGTTGAGATATGTAGAGCATGTTGTTTTGCTATGGCTCTTAAAATGAGTGTGAAACAGCCTATTTGGGCATACATGTCCCAGGACCTCCTTAGATAGTTGGAGTCAACTTCCGTGTTTTTTGAACAGTTGGTTTTTACACTTGATACAAACCGTATGGGAGAACACATATGACCTGTAATGACCACATTTTCAAGTGGACTTGGGAATGGATGTGTTCACACTTATCAAACAAGCAGGACTTTGGGGTCAACTTTAAGACCTATATATATATATATATATATATATATATATATATATATATATATATATATTAGACTACACCCTTGGGTGGAGATCTCAACCCCCCCTTAATGTTGAACCCAAAGTTACGCCCTTGTACATAACGCTCACTTTTTGTCACCTAAGCTTAACCGTAATCTTCGCCAATACCCTGTTTTCATCATGTCATGAACGCGATGACGGCGAGGCACTGGGATGGGGAAGGGTGGAGGCTACAGGATCTACTTTATTTCTTGACTTCAGCAGAATCAAAGTGAAGGATCTTTACCTGGCGCTTAATATATTCATCTGTCTGGTTGACATGGCAAAAATAATGGCATAAAGTCTTGACTGCACATTAGACTACATTTTCACACTGACTGATTCCATCTGTGTTAAATAGATTGCAGCCAAGGCTACGCTTTGTGATTGAAATACTTGAAAGATATGTACATGAGAGTTAAATCCACCAAGTTACTTTGAAGTGCATCCTCTTCAGCAGGAAGTTAGGAAGCACTCACTCTTAAGTGCTGCTTTGGAAAATGTGTTAGAAAATGCTCTTATTTCTAACATTAACAGGAACCTGGAAACAGGGCCCAGGCCCTCAAAAACTGGGCCAACAGCAGCTCCTCTGATTTGAAAGGGGGAACAGCGGTGCTGTGATTGGCACGTTTAATTGCAGAAAGCTGATTGGAGGTTAAGTGGACAGTAATTTTAAAATGAGAGGAGCTAATCAGGGCTCAGTCCAGCTGTGATACAAGTTTAAGAGCCAAGGAACAACTATTTTCAATTCAATTCAATTAAACCTCTTAAAGAAAATGATTTTCCACAATGTATCCATTGATTACATATGAACAGGACCATTCATTTTATTTCATATGTGATGTTCAGCTCTGTGGAAGCATTTGCTTACCAATGACTGAGGCATTTCAGTTAGTCTTGCGTTATTGACAGTGCCTACACTAGACCATCTAAGCATTCAAGGCTAAATACTGAAAACACAAACATGTACATATCAAATAGCACATATCAGTGCCATAACACAGACTGATATGTGCTTCATAACTGTCATAACTGGCAGCTAATTGCACTATTTCTTTGGCTCCAGACATATTTCTTGAAACCTCTTTTAAAGCCTTTGCTCACTGATGGTTCACCCACACACGAGATGTTTTCATAATCTATATTCCCACATATTCCTCACTTTTTAAAACATATACGTATACTTATACTGTACACCCTGAGTGGTTCATAACTGGAACAGAAATGGTGGTAAAATGTTAAAATTTCTTAAATGCTCACGTGATTGTAAAAGTAAATTACAGAAAATCAGTTGAATATAGTTTAAAAAATAATGATGAATAATATTGAAAGATTGCATGCTATAGTACGCCGTTTGGGACTAGAGACCACCTGGTTGTTATGTACACAGTGTATACTGTGGTAATTCTACTTGTATTTATTTATGCTTAATTTTGCATTAAGTAAATGCTCATATTTGTTGACAATATTTTAAGGTTATTCATCTTATCTTTACTAAGCATCTGTTTTGCACACATGTCCCAGACATTAGTCTGGATCAGAAACATCCCAGCAGTGTGTAGTACTCACAGCCTCTGTAAGCCGGTGTACAGCTCCATGTCCACGTCCCTCAGCGTCTGTAGACCCGTCCAGTTCTCAATGTGTCTGCAGAGTAGGACACACAAGACTTATTATCAGAGATGAAACCAGTGATTGTTTTCATTATGGATTCATCTGCCAGTTATTCCATTTATCCATCATCGTCTGCTTATCCGGGATCGGGTCGCAGGGGCAGAAGCTCCAGTATGGGACTGTCACACCAAATGCTTGCTCTTGGGGGGGAATTAGGGGACATTGTTGTGTCTTTGTAAATTATAGAGTGTGGTCTAGATCTACTGTATCTATCTGTAAAGTGTCTTAAAAAGGCTGACGTTGTGATTTGACATTAAAAATGAATGAAATTGAACTGAATTGAATTGAGTAACCAGTACGGCAGTGTGAGCAATAGCCAAACTACAAACCATGCAAACTTTTTATCCAACCCTCATGTGTTCCTCACAGTGTTATAGTGCTCATGTAGACATGGTCTGATTTCACTGGCTACTGTGGTTTGTAGGCCATGAAAGTTTAGCGTAGCGTGGCCTTGTGGGAGCAGAAACAGGAGAGAGCATCCAGCAGAGGACGGCGACAACTCAGAACACACAAATCACATCACACTGAACATCTGTTTACCCCAGAGAGAGAGAGAGAGAGGGTGTGTGTGCGTGCGTGCGTGCGTGCATGCGTGTGTGCATGCACAGAGGTATGCATGGAAAGATCAGTTAGAGGAGCTGTTTGTCCATCTGTCTTCCTGGAATGGATCCATCACCAGAACACCTTTGCATATTTACTCTCTCTGACAGTCACTGTGTGTCTGTGTCTCTTCTGTCTGTGTCCTGCTGCATCCTGGAACACATGAGACGCTCTGCAGCGTCACTGACATCTCAAACTGACCAACGAAGCATTCAGGTGCACCTGCCACACACTCTCACTCATTTTATTTACAGCTCCACAATTCACTATCGTTACACTAACACTGGCTCAAATGTGTCTGTGTCCACAGAGAATGCTCATCAGTTCCCCTCAGCTCTGTGGAGCATTATAGACTCTTTCTGCTCTTTGTTTTGGTTTTCTTTCATCCATCGCCCACTGCTCCTACTTAGAATGGGTTAAATGTAACACTTACTGGTCCCACACATTCACAGATACAGAATTATTTTGGATATAATTAGACAGCAGAAATATTCATAACAGTTTAAATCCAATGTCTGAAAAGTATTTCCATGGAGTTCTCTCTGCATGGCAGCTTTCTGCACACTCACTAGCAGTAGAAGCTTTTAATCTCTGAATACAACTTGAAGAACGGCCTGTGTCAAAGAAGGAGCTTTTCTTGGTAAAAAATGAAATCCTTTTTGCAAGCAGCAACAACGTTGCTCTTTTGCATAGATTACAGCATGGACTGAACACACTGCAGCTTCTTGAAATGCAAAAACTAGTAAGCAGCCTTGGCTGGAACAAATCAAACTCATGCTGAGAAAAAGACTTTCTCATGACTGACAACCTGTCCATGCTTTAAAAACACTGCTTTAAAGTAAACGACAACACTGCCTTTAAAACATATCCAGAATGGAAAATACTACTAAACTAACACACACACTCCGGACTTCTGTCCCAGTCATGAAGTCCTAACCAATGAGTGACCGTGCTGTAACCTTTTCTCTGCAGCTACACCGGACCCTACACCTTAGCCTGACATCTCCCGACTCATTTCCTGCTTCTCCGTCTCCATCAACAGCATAAAATCAAGGAGAGGGTTAACTTTTCCTGCTACAGATTTCCCACCATGGTCAGAAAGCACTATGTCACTAGAGTCGCTACTCGCTCTGAAGATAATCAAAGTCACTCTCTCACTCTCTCTACCACACACTCCCCAGCCGGCCCTGCTATTCTCTTAAAGAGATACGCTAGAACGATCTCATTCCGAATAAGGACGTTTGGACAGTGGCTGTCAGCGTGTGATGCGACGAAAAAGGCGTCTTTCAGAGTGTTTGTGTAACGCACCGGCTAGAGCAGCAGTTAGATTTGGGATTTAGCGAGTAGTATGTAAGGGCGAATTTCCACATAAGGAGGTTGGCTGGGGTGGAGGATGGATCAAACACAGGACTTTCACCCAGGAGACTGGGGTTCGCGTCCCACTTGTCACGCTTGCTGTAGTGGCTTTTTTCTTTCCGACCCGTTCTTCCCGCGTGTCACAGAACCGTACGCCCACCCACGACCCTTAACTAAACCCAACCGTCCCGTAGTTCCCGCGTGTCACGGAACCGTAAGCCCACCCACGACCTGTTCTTTAACATAACTGCATCAAAAGGGATGGCAATAGTCCTGACCAAGCGCGTTTACTTAAAGCGCTAAAGGAGACTTTTAGCGTCAATAAGAACGACAGAGGCACCTGACCAGGCGTCCATATTTTACGAGATGGGTGTGAGAACCTGTTGGATGCAGACACCAACGCACAAGTATAAACCTCAGGCCACTCACATAGGCTACAGAGAAAGCTCTGCGTAGAGCCTCTGCAGAAGCATAAATCCCACTTAATGATTACCTTTTACTGTAAAACTCTCAATCAATCCCCAGTTGCTCTAATATTTAGGAAGTTCCAGTGTTTGATGGTCGACACTGACTCTCCCTCCTCCCCTCACCCCCCCTTTTCCTTCCTGATCTTGGCAGTGTGTGAAGATTCAGACCTCTCACCCACACAAACCATCAATGTTTGTCTGCCAGGACGGAGAAGGAGCTGCAACACTACAGCAGCTTCCTACGCACTCTGCCTCCAAAGTGTAGGAGCCAGAGAGATGGAGGTGAAGAGAGGGAACGATAAAGAATAGAACAAAGAACCAAGAGAGAAGCTTGCAGGTTGATTTAAGGAACATACCAGCATTGTTACAGAGAACCAGCACCGGTATTACTGCTTCGATAGCCATCTCATCAACGTTCCTATACATTTGTGGCAAATGAGATTCATCACTAGCTTAGTCATGTTTTTTTATCTTAGTATATTATGCCAGCGGCTCATAACGATCCAAAATGATGTTTCCTGTTAGGCGTCGACCTCTCGTGGCTGTGGTAATTAATTATGCGAGAGCAAACTAGGAAGTGAGGTAACAAAGTATAAGAGCGCCAAATTCCATGTAAGAAGGCAGAATGGGGCGGAGTCAAATTAACCGAGTTTTACCAACCTTAGTCAGTAACGCAATGATGTCCTTGACGTTTAGAAGTTTTACCTGACTCATTCTAAGCCAATCCCTGGTGTTTTACTAACCCTAAGTCTTTTTGTTGCCAAAACCTAACTAGTTCACAACGTTTACTACTGTACGTGTTTAAAACTGCACCCGTTATGTTAAATAGAACGGTCACATGATTACGGTCACATGATGAACCCACCACCGTGCGGTAGTAAATACAACGGTTGTATGCGTTTTTCTGGGAGAGTTTGAAATCAATCTAAAATGTTGTTTAGGCATGAGGGTGTGTTGAAGAAAATGGATGGATGGATGGATGGATGGATGGATGGATGGATGGATGGATGGATGGATGCTTGGATGGATGGATGCATGGATGGATGAATGGATGGATGGATGCATGGATGGATGGATGCTTGGATGGATGGATGCATGGATGGATGAATGGATGGATGGATGGATGGATGGATGGATGGATGGATGGATGGATGCATGGATGGATGGATGGATGGATGGATGCATGGATGGATGGATGGATGGATGGATGCATGGATGGATGAATGGATGGATGGATGGATGGATGGATGGATGGATGGATGGATGGATGGATGGATGGATGCTTGGATGGATGGATGCATGGATGGATGCATGGACGGATGGACGGATGGTAACATTGTCATGTTGAGCCTTGAGTGTGCAGGTTTGTAAAACTGAACCCTTGCAGGACTCTGCAAAAAACAATTAAAAAACAAGTTTTTTTTTAAATGTTTTTATTTTATTTTTTACTGCTTTACTTGTTGCCGTCATATAAAATTGATGGTTTTGTGGTCTTACTGATAATATGGAGAGACCTCCATGTGTATATTTAGAAAAATGACTGCAAGTGGCAAAATCCTGAGGCTCTCAAACTTTTTGACGCATGATGAACGCAAGCGCAAAATAGAGAAAGAAAAGAGTTTTTTGAATGTCAAGTTGAGTTTCAAAGCCCTTCCAGATGGTTCTCTCCACCAGACGAAGTTATCTGCATATACTGTAGATGTAAACCGAGTTACCACCAATGCAAATAAATTGAAGTATAAGCTATAGCTTCAACTGTACTAGATATGCTATATATCCTAGTTCTATATTACACTCCCCACTGTTACACATACTTTATTTATTGTTTCTTTGAATTTATTTTTGCATTAGCCAGTTTTGATCACACTTAGTAGAAGGGGATGCTTTTGTTTTTTATGATTTTTTTTTATTTTCCCACATGCGAGGTGAAACACAATGACATTGTTACATTTAGCTGACCAATGTACTCACACAATGTGTCTGTTGCTGTAAAGCACAAGCTCCATTGTTAAGTGCTGAGCTGCTGTTTAGTTAACCTTTCCAAGTGTAAAGTAGGACACTTCATTGTGTTAGTATTACTGAGTAATGTTCCATTCAGGTCAATGTGCCCATCTGTTGCTTGGGTTTGCCATGTTATGCTTTCAGCATATTTTCTGAGCATGCAGTACCTTTGAGGTTATTCTGAAGAATATTCTAGACAGTATTTGTTATTGTTTTGGATTGTTGCAGTTGGAATAAAAAAAAATGCCTCTTTGTACTTTAGATGTTATTGTTCCTGCCATGAAACAAGAAGCCGAGCCGACACCTGGAGATAGGTCCGTTAGGAGAATTCTGACATGGAACTTTTCTGATACGGTCATCTACCATCGACAGTCCATATACCAGCACCAGGGGGAAGGATGAACCACATAAACAAAACCTGAAGTTTGATCCATAGTATAAATGCCTCCCCGTCTCATTCTATAGCAGACTGGCTGTGGCTCTGCCCGGGGCTGTGATTGCACTATAATCACTGTGGCTCTAAAAACATAATTACCAGCACAGTTCAACTCCATTTTAGGGCTTTTGAAATGTTTAAAATCAGTAATTTTAAGTCACAATCCAATTTAAGGGCTCACTTGACTCACTCCCCCTCTCTGTCACCTTTTCCTCTAGCTAGTCTCTTGCTGCCAGTTTGTGTTTCTTCTTTAGTATAGTTATAAATTAACTAGTTACAGTGAACATGTGATGGATTTGACTTGAGCTGCCCCAGCACAGTCTCGCACAGCCTTAATCAAAAGGAAAGGACCTCTAAGTGCAACTAATTTATCTTGTAGAAACTGGTGGAGGGAAGTGAGGGATAACACTGAAATCAAAATGGCAGTACCTTCAGGGATTCAGCTCTGAAATAAAGCTTGGAAGGCCAGACTGCGGTTAAAGGACCGAATCTTAGAAATAAACATCTCAGCTTTAAAAATTCTAAAAATCTATTTCTGCTCAAACCAGTGATCCATATATTCATTTTATTATTGTCAACACTTTGTCATACCTAAACGACAGAATTTTCAATTTCCAATGACTCCAAAGACGACATATATGACTATATATATTTCTATTTTTTAAACACATGACCGTGCTGGCAGTTTCAATCATGTGACCGTTCTATTTAACATAACTGCCAAAGTTTTAAACACATAGGTAGTGTTGTGAAACAGAACTTGTTAAGTTTAGGCCACATACATACTTAGGGTTAGTAAAACATCAGGGATTAAAATGAGAGACATAAAACTACTAAAATGAGGACAGAACTGTGTCACCGACTAAGGTCTGTACAAGTCGGTTCATGTCAAAAAGTGACTGTTGACTTTTGGTTTCACACAGGACACAAACCCCGTGTCGGTACACGATCCGTGCTGCCTGCACGATCCGTTCTACGCATGCGCAAGATGTTCACGCATGCGCTGTTGTACGAGGATTTACGGCACTGCACAATCTGTTCCACGCTTCGGGTCATAGTTGTAGTGGTCTGCCGTTAGCCTCCACAGGCAAGCTAAGGTCAGTTTAGCTAACAGCTAATTCGGCTAACCGCTAGCTGATTGTAGCGGTCTGCCATTAGCCTCCACAGGCAAGCTAACGATAGTTTAGCTAACAGCTAATTCAGCTAACCGCTAGCTGAGACAGCATGTAATAACTTTAAAAGACCCTCAAAATAAAACCTGAAAATAACCATTAAAATATATAACAGCTGTTACGTTAGTTGTATACTTGTGCTCATTTAAAATACAATTACTCAATACTTGTCTTTATTGTTATTACTGTAAAGTCTTAATTTAGCTGTAGCCTGCTTTTCTCATTGTTAAGTTTGAGGTAACGTTATTTTAGACTGAATCAAGCTGTCAGCAAGCGGTTAGCCGAATTAGCTGTTAGCTAAACTAACGTTAGCTTCCCGGTGGAGGCTAGCGTGGAACAGATTGTGCAGTGTCGTATCCTCGGTAAAACAGGATTATCATCTGCGCATGCGCATGACGGATCGTGCAGGCAGCACAGATCGTGTACCGACACCCCGGTCTCCTGAGTGGAAGTCCTGTGGTTGTTTGACCTATAAATACTTTGTCACCTCACTTCCTTGTTTGCTCCCCGTGACAATTACTACGGTCACCAGAGGGCGCCGCCTAACAAGAAAACAGATATGTGTCGTCATGAGCTGTTTGCACAATCAACATAAACGGCCGTTTTCTGGGTGACGATGGTCTGATCTGCTGTTCAGTATAAATGTAGCTGTTATTTTGCCTTCTTACTGAAGATTCCATCATTACAGCCACTAATGACCCATCTGGATATAAATATGCAGCTGTCATCTTGGAACAAAATATCCTCATAGTAATAGTGTGTACTGCTGGTTTCAAGTGCTCTGTTAGGGTTGGGAAACATTGTGTGTTTCCCTTGCATTGATTTATTTGTGGCGGCCCGGCACAATATCAACACTGGCCGCCACATATTGATTTTCTATTTTCTTTCCTATTTAACATGGGTAAAATACAACAAAGAGAACTGATGGGAAAGCAAGGTGAGCAGATTAAAGTAGGCCATGTGACAAATCCTGGGGGAAACCGGTTTGGACCCAAACACAGATGCACACATTAGGAGGTAGTGTTCAAGGACTAAATGACAGAGCTCAAAGTCCATAGGCAAGCAGGTAAACAGAGAAATCCAGGAGACTGGCAGCAAGGAATAAAGTAGGAATACAAAGCACGAGGAACTAACTTGACACGAGAGATAACTGCTGAAACTTTTCACACTGGGAGCCATGATAAACTGATAATGAACCAAAGGCGAGCAGGGGGACCAGACAGGGGAACAAATCAGGGAAGACGTGACAAATAAAAAGAGGAAGCCAAAATAAAACAGGAAACACTAAACATGACTCATCGAATGATTTAAACAAGGAACGTAATCCAAAACTGTCAGGATTGGCCAAGAAGTGCAGAGGCAGGAAAAACTGAGTTGGCAGGGTTTCCATAACTATATATTTTAACATATTACATACACATATTCACTTAAAGTGAACCAGTACACCTGCCGTTTCCTCTCTTTGGCGTTACCTGTCCTGTAGTCTCATATATTATATTTATATTAGTCTTGCATGTCCAGACCTGGGAAGGTCTGGCTAGTCCACACAGAATTCCTGTATGTGAGAAAAAAGTGCTCTGGTTTATCGGCATTTATTTGAACCAATCACAATCGTCTTGGGCGGCGCCTCTGCAAAATAGCCTCAGGAAGGAACTTGTTTTGGTGGAACATGTGTACGTTCAAAAGTAGTTTTAGTCGTTCAACAGAAAACTCAGATTGGACAGATAGTCCAGCTAGCTGTCTGGATTTACCCTGCAGAGATCTGAGGAGCAGTTAACCATAGTCCTCAGGGAGTTTAGAACGCCAACACAAAGAAAGAGGAAAGTGACGGACATCCAGCCGAAAATAAGGACAGCATCGGAGCAATCCCAGAAGTGGAAGGTTGTGGATATAGACTAACTTTCCTGTAACCCTGAAAACTCACACTTTCTAATGTGTAGCTAACAAATATATTCATTTCAGTATATGAATTCAACCATGTGACTGACCGCAGACCGTGAAGCGGTGTTAAGTTAGGTTTCTACATTACAGTACTGTCCGAGCAAAGCTAATCTGACAAAGTTTCAGGCTGAAAATACTGAGTATTAGTGTATGTGGTGAAAACATACTCTCACTCCACAGAGCAGGGCCGACGCTCTGCTACACTTACTATCATCAGTCACTCTCACTGGCTGACAAATGGTCAGAGGAGTCCATAAAAGACAGCAGACATGATGTTCAGTTAATGATGGAGGACATGCTTTTGAATTCTTAATGTAGCTCTGTGTGTAATTTCTCTCAGCAGAGCAGCTGAAGCTCTGCGGCCGTTCATCTTGTCCCAACACATTCATCCAGTCAGGAAAATGCTGTTCAGATCTAACCTGCTTATAGATACAGTATAAGAGTTACTGCTCAAGCATTGTTAAAACGCCATGTTACACTTTGAAGCTCACACAGACAAACTGCTTTTCATGCTGTGAATTGTCATAAATGTATTAAGAACAATGGAAAACCAGTAATAGTGAGCTTTTTCCTTAATTCACTCACTCTAAGTCCGAGAATGCATGAGTACTGTATATTTCTTACATATTTCCCTCTTCAATGTTTATTATTATTTTTGAGACAAAAAATGATTTGTTTGGTCGGTCGATCAGTCTTTTGGTTCACTCGTCAGCTTTGCTGTTGCTGTCTGTGGTCCTCAGATGAAGACTCCTGTTGTATCAGGGGACTAATGCTAGTCAAAGTGTTGACATATGAAAGCAGTAGATCCAGTTGTTCCTCGTCCTGTTTGCTCAGCAGCTTTAAAGTGTACGTACGGGACGCAGGAGGTTTCTACCAGAAGATACTGAAAACAAACGCTGTGATTGGGTCTATAGAGGGACTGTATACCTGGACAAGATCAATACTGTAGAAATTATGAAAGTGTATTGCTCTTTATTAGGTATTAGGTAGTATTAGGAGGCAAGTAAGACATACTCTCAGTAGTAAGTCACCTCTCATTGAACAAGTTAAATATCCAGTATTTGGACCTCTCCCTAAGGATCTGTCTTCCTCTGCTTCCTCTTCTGCTTGTATTGCAGTTGCATAGATTTTCAGACAGAGAAGCTTTTATTTTATCATACCATCAAGGGTTTTACTGGCCAGCCTCTGGACTCTCGTTATATATTTGATAATCATTGCTGTTGTATTTTCCTCATGAGCAAAGTAAAACATTTTTTTAACAATGTTAAGCTGGACAATGTATGTGTCTAGGACATCTTGTGTAGTTGTTTACCTGTGTGTGTGTGTGTGTGTGTGTGTGTGTGTGTGTGTGTGCTGACTCCAGGATGAACTGTGGACAACTCGGACTGCTTGAAGCCAAAACAGAACAGAATGAGTTTAATTGGAGCACAGAACTGCTCGGAGCAGAGTGAAGACATTGCTTAATGAGACCAAATTAAAAAACACATTTGAAGAAAATAAATAAAAAAACCAAAACCATTTTGCAACCCATTGCTAAGGGCAGTGAGGGGCACAGGCAGAAAGTGTTGAGTCAGTGCCTGTAGTTGATGAAATGTCCTTATTTGTGGAGAGCGGCACAGAACCTAAAGCAGGAAGTCAAACACTGACAGCAAAAACCTCACCAGAGATTATGTTTGATTCTTAAAGAGATATTTTCTTTTCTTCTCTTCTTCCTATTTTCAAAGATTAAACCCAGCTCTGTCACGACACCGCCCACACAAAGATGACACAGAGCTGGATGAAGTATTAAGTATTTACAGTATCTGATCCAACACTGCAGAAGATGTTCACCTCTGTCAAGACCAAAACACATGAAGAATTGCCTGCATCTTTCATTTGACACCAAACCTTCATATACACATGACATTAATGTCTCATGGATTATTACTATTTGGTAAATACTATACAGCATGTAAGTATGAAATGGCGTTACCAAAACTGACAGCTTAAAGTAGTGGTTTTCAAAGTGGGGTCCAAGACCCCCAGCAGTCCTTTAGGTGTTCCAGGGGGTGCCCAGCAAAAAGGGGAATCATTTAATTTCACTTTAACTTCATCCATTTTTTATTTTTTTTAATTTAACCTTTATTTAACCAGGTAAGCCAATTGAGAACATATTCTCATTTGCAACGACGACCTGGCCAAGACAAGGCATAAAATGTGTAGCGCTGGGACGATTTGTCGACGTAGTCCACGTCATTGATTGAATGCGTTGACACAAATAATTTGCGTCGACACGTCACAAAATAAAATAAATAAATAAAATTTGCGTGCAAATTAATTAATGTAATGTGGAACTAATGTAATGCGGAACTACTGTTAGATACGCGGGTTCTAGGTACACCTAATCTGTAGCCCCGCCTTAGCTCTGAAGCTAGCCGAGCTCCGCCTACATGCAGTTTTTTGTCAGTTTGACGGTCCAGTGATTGAGTCAGAGCTAGCAGCACTAAAGGACGAGTATGGCGAATGGTGGCGACCCACAAGAGTTAGAGGACCCGCCGGCCTCTTTAAGATCGCAAGTTTGGGAAAACTTTGAGACTGTATGGCTGCAGCCTGGAGCCTCCCATGTCATGGCCTCTCATCTCATTCCCTCCCGCCTGGTGCCGTCCCCGCCTCGAAAACTTCGGTCTTCGGGTCAGTTACAGTAGTACAGGTGAGAGAGTGGTGGATAAGACGAGGACCGTGTGTGTGCAGTTGTTGGGTATCTGAGTGGAAATACATCTAACACACTAACGCATATCCGACGCCATCACCCAGATGTGCCAATCACTGGAACAAGACAAAAAAAACTGTCCAACTTCTCCTCCCTACAGTGCTTAACCAGCCTTTAGATACAAATAATTAAAGTTAAATAAAAGGGAGAAGAGCTTGGATGTTAAACAAGAGCTTATTCATTATTTTACCTACTGTTAAAAAAGCAAATACTGCCTACTCTTTTTGCACTTGCTCTGTTTACTTTAAGTTTTTATTTTTGTATTCCTCCTGAAAGTGACTTTATTTTGTTGTTGGATTGATAGCCTACATCTGGCTTCAGGTTGCACTAAAAATTCATTTTACAGTGCAGTGTTTTAACAATTTTAATTTTAATAAATAGAGATCTGAACCTTATTAAAATTTGCTTTGTGTAAATTGTTAATAATTGAGCAATGGGAAAATAATCGCTAATTGAAAAAATAATGGCTAGATTAATCGTTGAAAAAATAATCGTTTGGGACAGCCCTAAAAACGTGCGAGACAACATAGAGTACACATTAAATACACAAACATAAAGACAGACATACAAAATACAACAAAGACTCTAAATCCATAAGTAACACAATGACATAATGTATGACTGTTTTCATACACTTCTGTTATAAAAAATCCTATCAAATAGGGTCTGTGGTCTAATTGGTGTCAGTTTAGGGGTCCTTGATGTGAAAACATTGAGGAGCCATTGGCTTAGAGGGAACACTGCTCCTAAATGCTCCCCTGCTTTGAATACAGGACTTACTGAAGCACTAAATTAAGTTGAAGTGAGGGTTCGGCAGAAATGTATGAAAGGAGTTTAGGTCAGTTCAAATGTTAACACTGAGAGAGAAAGCTAAAAGCTACCATAAAGCCATTAAAGGAATAAAAGATGCAGTTGAGGAGCAGATGAAAGAAAAGCATGTAAAAAAGTTAAGGTATATGAAAGTGAATATATGAAAGTCTCACAGGTTTAACCACCAAAGAAGTGCCATGTTGAGTTGAGCAGCCAGGAATTAAGAGGAGTTGAAGTCAATGCTGGAACACTGAAAGACAGTGAAGAGGTAGTTTGAATCACAAGCACTGCATATGATATGTGAGTACTGAAAGAAGTGGAAGTGTCCGTTAAAGCCTAAATGTTGTGATGAGTTGAAGAGCTGCTCAGAGTGTGAGTTCAGGTTGAAGCACTAAAGACGGGACGATGCTGTGGCCCTGCAGGACAGAGAACGATATGAATGACAAAAACTCGGAGCAGATTAGCCTAAAGTGGTTTCATGTGGATTAATCATTTCAAATGGAGTTGGAATGACATTGAACTAATGTTAAGGCCATTTCATCACAAGGCCATGTTGTTATGACAACAGCAGGTGTAAGGAAAAAAACTTTTAAGATTTCATGACACACGGCACGTTACCAGCCATCGGACATCAAGATCAAACTGGTAGATTCCAAAATGATGTTTAAATACCATCCAAACTAGTGCTGGCTCAGCTGGTTCCCAGCCAGGTTCAGCCTGGATCTAAAGTCACTGGCAGCTGAGGTGGGCTGGGAGCCAGACAGGATGGGAGGGGAGAGAGAGAGAGAGAGAGAGAGAGAGAGAGAGAGAGAGCTAGCTGGTGGCAGACTGGTTTGTGTGACCAGCTTATCAACACAACAGGGGCTCTGGCTGAACAAATTGCCTTCTCTGTTCACTGTGATTAGACTGCAACAAATGCACAAACACACACACGCATACACACGCACGCACGCACGCATGCACAGTCACTGTTCAGATGATGTGTTGGCTATCAGAGACAAGCAATTGCAGCAAGATTTCCAGCCTCATTTCTTCTGTGGTGAAGGGTCACTGTTTGTGTGTGTGTGTGTGTGTGTGTGTGCGTGTGCGTGTGCGTGTGTGATCAGTTAACTCAGAGTCCTTTATGAAAGCGTTCACATACTGGTGGCACAGCAGAGACTCAGAGTGATTCTGATAAAGGCAGATTGTAATCCCATCATCACTGATAATCTAGGATTGAACGTGCTTATGCTTATATTCATTATCTCATCTGACAACTTGGAAAAAATTTGAAGAAAATTCAAAACACACATTTGAGGAAATCTTCAAACTATGAAGCACAGACCTCACCAAGACATGTTTTATCTCACAAAGTGCATGCAGTGTGAATTTTCACAGATGTGGCAGTGGTTTAGCCGCCAATAGGTCACTGTGAGCCGGGTACAGGCACCGCCAGATGACCTTTCAGGGGCCATGGTAGTGGAGTTTAGACAGAAAAACTGCTCCTTTAAGCGTTCAGATTGTGTTTTAATATACAGGCTTTTTCAATCATGTCAAATCAAACAGAATTGGTATCATTACGCCAAATGATCTTAATTATTTCTCGATGATCTTTTACCTAATATCATAATTCTAACACATATGTCTTTCAGTGCTAGGAGAGCAAAACATCTGGTGAGATTTGAGCTCAAGAGGAGAGGCCAGACTCTCCATACACTCCTCCTCTTCATGTCTCTCTCACTCTTTCTCCCTCGGACTTACAGATTCTGATGTTTGTATGCATGAGCCTCAATTTTCTCTGGTATTCTCCAGTAGACAGCCAGGTGTGACTCTGAATAAAAGAAGTTCGACATGACTTAGACAATCCATTTCTGTGGGATTTGGCGCGGATGGTGGCGCGTGATAGCAGCAGGCCGTTAGGACACGCTGTGGTGCAGTCAAATCAGCTCTCATTTCCAGCTCTGAATTGAACTGAAAATGTCAGCCTTTGCTTCGGACTGGAAGGGCTGCTGAAGGAGTTTATTTCTCTGTTTTTTATAGCTCGAAGCGTGACAGCCTCTCATCTATCTGTCAGGACACACACACTGCAGCTATTACAGAGCTGGGCTTAATGGGGGTCATTGTCTAATGAGTGATACATGGACTAGGGTTGAAGGGTTCCCCCTCATTTTAAAATGATTATTTCCAATTTCTCTTTTCTCAAGAAAACTGGGATTTCATGCTATAAAGGAAGTTTGATTTTCAACCTAGACAGCATAATTAATCAGAAAATGGTGTTTATTCTAATTTTTATGTTATTCTTTCATATATATTTGCTTGTGTGGTGATGTGTTTAGTGGACCAACAATACTGTACCCATTGTAATACCTCTGAGTGCTTATAGGGGAGTGTATGACAATATTTATGGTGCTAAAATGGTCATAAAGCGATATGAGAGTGCTTCCTTGTTTTATGAATGTAGTGGCCGGCTGTGTTTGACTAATCAGTGGGGACAGCCCTGCTAACCCCATCCTGAAGGATATTTTACTTTCAGAAAGTAAAAGCCTTGCTCAGGGGGCATACTATCTTTACTGGGTAAGACTCACAGTAGCTTAACTCCAGATGAAAAAAGGGAGGATCAGTATTTCTGGTATTCTGTGTCTCCTGGGGCCAGACGAGATGTGATATTAGCTACTGTCTGTTTACACCCTGAGACAATATTTAAAACTTGAAATTGTTCATTCATACCTAACCCTAACAAGCAAATTTTCACTTTGTAAACCTGCCAACGCCAAGTACCCTGTGCAGAGAGGGTTACATTTACCACGCATTAAGAACGAAACAGAGAGGGAGTTTGACACCCGCACAATTTATGTTGAAATCGGAAATGGAGACAGTTAATACATCAGTTTGACTACTAGCCTTGTAACAGTGGTAGCAGCAGTAGTAGTTGTGCTAGTTGAACTAGCAGCGACCAGTAGCAGAATATTTCTGCAGACTGTTGAGAATTGGCTTAGTTTATTAGTGTATTTCTGAGTGTTTGATTTCTGAGTAGCACAGCTTGATGAGAGACACAGTCTGTCCTCACAGGTCCAACACGCTCCATTATTAGGCAATTATTAAGCTCTATCAACCCTCAGGAATAAGCCCAGCCTGCAGGGGGCGCTGCTCCTCACTGTCCCACACACACATACAGCATGTAGATCAGGAACAGAACACTGAGCCGCTGCTGATGGACACATAACATTACATCCTCTTCACTGTCCTCCATTATAACTCTGAACTAATAGCACTATAATCAATGTGTGTGTGTGTGTGTGTGTGTGTGTGTGTGTGTGTGCGTGTGTGTGCGTGCGTGCGTGCGTGCGTCCGTGCGTGCGTCCGTGCGTTCATGCATTCTGCGTGTGTGAATGAGCTCATGCTTATTATGCGTGGGCTGCAGCGGGAAGTGATTCATTGCCATAAACCGCAAGGATTCCTACACCAGTGTAACCTACACACACACACACACACACACACACACACACACACACACACAGACACACACTCATGCAGCATACTAACACACTATAAACCACACATGATCACCTCCTGGCAATCACTGAGATAGAATGCTGGACTCTTGCTCCACAAACACACACATACACACATGTTCATACTTGTGCAATCAAGGACATGTGAGCTAATGCACAGATGACAAAATCTCCCACCAACAGTATTCCAGTCAGTCCAACGTGGCAAAAAGAAATTTCAATTGAATTGTATCTGTAGTGTCAAATCATAACAGACGTTATCTCAGGACAGGTATAGAGTTAGGGTTAGGTCTAGACCACACTATCATTTAAAGACACAAGGAAGTGTGCAGAGTGTGTTCTGATTAACGGCTGTTTGAACCCACGAACTGCTCATCTAAAAACACAGATCACGTCATCTCTCTGAGCTGTTTCTGATCCATAATTCCAGAACGTATTGACCTTGTCAGACAGCATTAGTGCATTACTGAAGGAAATATTGACTGTGTTTTCATTTTCATAATTGACAGCATTTTAATATTGACATCAGCATGCCATCGAGCGTCAGCCATTGACGTTCTGTCATAATGTGTTTCATAAACAGCTCTGTTAGATATATAAAGATGAAAAGGACACAGTTGGTTCATCAGGCGCTGAATGATGGTTAGTTCCCTGCAGAAGATTAATGTTATTAGATCAGATGTTATTTTGGTTATTTTACGTATGGCCGGATATGGTGGGCGTTTAAAATGTTAAGATGATGACGCACCAAAAAAGACACAATGCACGTATTATTTCATTTGTATGACTCATATCCTGTGGTGCATTTGTATATAGAACTTGTGTTATTTTGTCGCTGTCAGGCAGTAACCTTGTAAATCCACATTTCATCATTTTTTTTTCTGTCATGCTATTGGTCACTCTTTACGTCTGTCTGTGGGTTCACAAATATTTAAACAGTGACGAGGCAGTTTTGTTGGTAAATAGCTCAAAATAATTACATGGAAATAAAACAATTGTCATTTCCTGAAAAACAATGTAGCCTTTAAAATATTAAATAAATTAAATTAAATATCAGCTCATCATGTCAGAACATGCTGGTGGTTGTTTGACCCCTCCATTAAATCTGAGCATATGTTTCAGAAATCTAATATATATACATAGAAAAGCTTTCCCCATCCTACAGTGAATGCACATGCTGATATTGTGCCGTCCCACTAGTGGACAGCTCCTGGTGCTGAAATGAGCTTTAGTAAATATGGCAGAGGAACCACAGGGTCATCTGTCCTCTGAAAACATGGTTTTAAGTATTTATCCTCAGTTATTACTTTAACATTCAAAGTCTGCTTCGTAGGGACTGTGTAGGAGCTTTAATCGCCAGTGGTCCAACCAGAAGCAAACAAAGGTGAAGGTCCATGGACATGTTAATGCTAGGAGACATCGAGTTTCTCTGAAACTCCACAGCTGTCATCCGTTGATCTGTTGATTCAAATGTTTCCGAGATCTTCCGACCTCCAACCTTCAACCAAAAAGGTTCCTAGCTGAACCTAACAGCCAAACCTAGCTTCAGTAAACAGAAAAGCAAACAGAACATCAGCTATTCTCTTCATCTGAATCTTATCTACTGTGAAAACATGAATCCATTAGACACATCGGTTCAGTTTTCCATCTGATCTAACAATGGCCTCGTCAGATATTCAATGGATATTGGCATATTTAAAGGTTTCATGTGCAAATAGCGTTGACCAGCTCCGGCTTTAGGACTGATTCAATATTCCTGTATCATCACTGCACATGTGTGACAGATGATTGACACACACATTAAACAATGTGCTCCGGTTGCAGGAGAAGAGCGAAGACGTACCATCATGTAACTGCATCATTATACTCTGCTAGCCCACTCAGGACTCGCTGCTGACATGCAGAGAGCTGCCATCAATAACAGCAGCTCAGCTGTCAAGGAGGAGAATTCTGTAAGAGTTAGTTGTCTGATAGAATAACATCCATGTGTTTCCACAAAGCACCCAAAAACATCAGCACAACCACTGCAACTGAAGTGCAACATATACATACAGAGAACTCAGGGGAAAAAACACAGAAGGATCCACACATAACATCGCATGAGCAATCATTTACAATTATTAAAAGGTATATTTCATCAACAACTGGGAACATAGAGGACCTCCAGAGATTGTCCTTGCTTTGCCTCTCAGGTTGCTGCAGCCTGTTCGGGCCAAACGCAGCCTGACATAGGGCTCTGTAAACACTTGTAAACTACTGTAGTGGATTTTAATAGTTACCGATTTTACTGATCAATGAATTTTCCAAGGAGACCGAGATGGTGCTATAATAAGATCTTTATTCAAACGAAAAATCCTGAGTTACTCTGCAGAGAAACTGAAGATGTTTTCTAGTATGCAAGTACTTTATACACTGGGAGGATGGACCTTACTTACGCCACCTTAAAGAAATTGCAGGTGACATTTTATTGTTCTAATGAAGAAATTTCATTAGAACCACTCGCCACTCGCTATGATAGGGGGAATTTGGGAAATCAAGCTTCATTCATCCGTCCATTTCTTAATTATTGTGTTAAGGGTCAAGAGGGGGCGAAAGCCTTTCCCAGCATGCACGCAAGACGTGTAACATACACGAAGACACATTTCCATTTGACTTGGACCATACACTGGACCATGCCTTCATAAGGTCCTGAATGCTATGCATTTACAACTTCCTGAGCATTTATATATTATAACCTTGACCTTTGTTGCCTATTTAAATGGCAAACTAAATAAGGATGACATACATGCTTCACAGTGATTCTAAAATGTATTTTTAATTATTTCAGTCTGCTCCCTGATGAGCCCAGAGGAAGAAAATAGCTGAAACTCAGTGTCTCATTATCGCCTTAACATCTCAAGCCAGACACACACACACACACACACACACACACACACACACGCGCGCACACACACACACACACACACACACACACACACACACACACGCTCTGGCGCTGACATGATGCAGGCTGTCACATCGACGTGCTACATAATGGCTGCTAATGTTATTGGTTATTTGAACACCGTGGCTCGCTCATTGTGCTCAGGCCTCAGAGAGATGAGCAAACACTCTCTTTGTTTTTATCACTGATGCCAAGGTGACTGGCTTGGTCATACCACTGAATAATATCATAAAGGTAATTACATTTCATACAGCATTTTGCTGATAATCATTAACAAATGGATGAGTTTATGAAGCTTTCATGCGTTGCCAGGCTAACATTATGTCTGACTTACTCTGACATGCGCTGAATGGTCGAGTGGTGAGGAGTGAAGGCAGCATTTCTTTTGGATTTGTATGTATTTTTCTTATAATAGCTATAAAGTGGCAACACAACACACGGTGAAAAGTGGATTTGAATCCACTTTTATAACCACAAAGATCTGAAACAAAGATCGCCCCCTCGCTCTCTCTCTCTCTCTCTCTCTCTCTCTCTCTCTCTCTCTCTCTCTCTCCCTCTCTCTCTCTCTCTCTCTGTTTCTCTCTCTCTCTCCCCTCTCTCTCTCTCTCTCTCCCCTCTCTCTCTCTCTCTCTCTCTCTCTCTCTCGTCTCTCTCTCTCTCTCCCCTCTCTCTCTCTCTCTCTCTCTCTCTCTCTCTCTCTCTCTCTCTCTCTCTCTCTCTCTCTCTCTCTCTCTCTCTCTCTCTCTGTCTCTCTCTCTCTCTCTCTCTCTCTCTCTCTTTCTCTCTCCCTCTCTCTCTCTCTCTCTCTCTCTCTCCCCTTCTCTCTCTCTCTCTCTCTCTCTCTCTCTCCCTCTCCCTCTCTCTCTCACCCTCTCCCTCTCCCCTTCTCTCTCTCCCCTTCTCTCTCTCTCTCTCTCTCTCTCTCTCTCCCTCCCTCTCTCTCTGTTTTACGCTGCTCTCCCACTCTTCCTCCTCGAGACATTAAATAAAAGCAAAGCTTCCTGATCACAGAGTGCCTCTCATTTTTGGGCTTTTCTGCTCATTTCACTAAACTCTGTGTGACTAGCCTGAAAAAGCAGCACTGAGTGTGGAAGCAGCGCTGTGTTGCACTCTCCTACTCACAGTGGTGGGTGGAAACAGGAATCACGGCTGCACCAGCTCCTTTTTCTTTTCTCCCAACAACCTACCAAAACGGATCAATAATGAATTGTTTGTTCTCACAAATTAATGTCTTTCACAGATCTCTAATCGTTCTTCTTTGTCTCTCCACCCCTGTTGGGAAGATAATGTAACTCTTCTCTAGCTATGCAACAATGTTGCAGTTACAGCTCTTGATTTCTTTCCAGTGGTTGCTGTGCTGTGTGATCCTGATGCTCTGTGATGTGTTGACTGCTGCCAGCTGAAAGGTTTCACACACAATCACAGGCTCCAGATTCAACAATAAATACTTGAAGCAAGGAGAAGAAACGTTGTATTTTTACCGGTCAAAAAAATTGAGAAGCACGTTGAAAACGTCCAACTTTACCCAGCACCCTGCGAGTCTTTAAATCAACCACCTAATGTGTGACCCAAAATCATTTCAATACTGTTAACAACATGTGATAACACCAGAGCGCAGGTAATCTAGCACTGTTCATCATCATTATCATCATTATTGCACCAATAATATCACCCAAATGATTTCAGTATTATAGTATATATATATATATATATATATATATATATATATATATATATATATATATATATATATATAGTACAATATTATATTATAGTACCATTATTTTCAAATCTGATAATGATATATCAGCTGGTAGCTGGGCCAAATGATTAAGACAATGGATGTTTAATCTATACTGTATGATACCACCTTGATATCTTTAAAGTCCTTTTTCTGTTGAGCCAACAGTCCAAAAGATATTCACTTTATAAACAAAACAGGCGTCAGCAAATGCTCGTCAAATCGGAGAAACTAGAACGAAGACTTGATTAATCTGTTATCAAGATTCGTTTTGCGACTAATCGATGAATTATTTCAGCAATGATGACATTCAAGAATAAGGTCCAGTGAGTTTGTTGACAAGAAAGCAGACCCAATGTTCGTCTCTACAGTACGATCACATCAATTCCTGGTCTGATTTTTTGCTTTGTAAGGATGCCCTGTACCTTTTATGAACGATTGTTATATGGTTTTTAACTTAGTACATCATTTTTTCTTGTAAGGTGACCTTGAGTGCTTTGAAAGGCGCCTATAAATAAAATGTATTATTATTATTATTATTATTACGTTGTTTTTTTTTAACTGTAGTGAAATGAATGTAAATCAATGGCTGAGTGGAAGGTGAAAGAAAATCTAGTTCAAACATACTAAATGCAGTTGTATATTTTGTAAATGGTCAGCAGTAATGTTTTGTAGTAAACAGGCTGAAGTGTTTGAATGAAAGGCTTCACATCAGAAGCAGTGCCACCACACTGACTTCTTCATATATATATATATATATATATATTTTAGATTAAAAAAAATATCAATAAAAAAAATCAAATAAAAAATGATCGCATTGCGTCAGTCCCTAATCGCATTGCGATTAACGCGTTAACACTGACAGCTGACAGCCCTAATATATATATATATATATATATATATATATATATATATATATATATATCAGTTTAGGATGTGTACGTTTTCCTATGCACTCTGGAAACCCTGGGTATCTTATGATTCACAGTGTGGAAGCATTGGGTTCATTTCACTGTGAGCAGCAACAAGTTGATGGTGAAAACGGATCTGAAAGAGGCTCAGACTCAGATGCAGACGGGATTCAGCTTTTCAAGCAAGCAGCGACAGCTCACACTGCTGCTGCTGAGATGGAAAACTGACATGTGGAGACGTGCGTGCATGTGTGCGTGCGCGTGTGTCTAAATAAAAGAGTCCAGAGCAGAGACCTGATCCTGAGAGCTGAGAGGTTGGAAAATCCCCGCGACAACAAAGACACACACACACACACACACACACACACATTCATACACACACACTACTACAAGGCGGCAAAAGGCAGTTCATGTAAAAACTGTTGATCTTTCATCTTGACACCCTGTCAACATTGTTTTCTACTTTAGCGCCGCCACAGCACGGTAAGGTGAAGTGAGCCGGAGCTGAACAGTACGCTCACTGTCAGACAACACACATTCTACTACCATGTTATGAAGGCATTATTTCCTATTAGCTCATGCCACTGCAAAGGTACACTATTCTTAGTAGGGATGGGTACCTGGGAACTCATTTTTCGGACTATTCCGACACCACATGAAAAAACACCCTATCACCCTAGCAGTCCACAATAATGTGACGCTGACAACTTAATAGTTCTAAACTTTAGAAAGCACCAGCATCCGTTTAAACACCACTATTAACATCAGCTCACACATGACTTAAAGAAGACAATGAAACTGTGCAGCCATTTTAATGGGGATGTAAGAATCAGGATGTCTTTCAACTGACTTGACTGAATTTACAGCTGCATGAGGAGAGCTGAACTTAGCCTCAAAGTCAGAGTCCATGTGTTGCCTGTTCTGTACTGTTGTGCGGATGCATGGAGCTGTTAAAGCTTAATACATATACCAACCACAGATGTATTATTCAGTGTTACTGACACAGCTTCTGATTGGGAATGCTGGTCGCTTTCTAAGCAGCGGACACATGATGCATGAGGAATATCCACAAACACACACACACACACACACACATGCACACATACCAGTGATTCACCTAAATGTTTTCTGTTTCTACGGTAACGCTGACAGCGACTACATCATATCTGTTTCCAGCAAAACAGAGAGAAAGCAGAAAAAGCAGAAAATCCATCTTATGTTCTTCTTTACAAAGTAAATAAATGTGATTTCATTTTTCTTAGAAAACAATCAGTTTTTAGAAGTGTCTCATGATATATTGTGTCCAGAAGTGTTTGATTCAACTGTTGTTTTTGTTAAAGAAGGAAAAGAAAATCCCCAGTACTCAATACGATCAAATCACAACACTTCTAGAATCATAATTAAGGAAAGTCGCATTACAAAGCCAATCAGCACTCACGTATTGGAAAAGAACCCAATTGTGACAAAAGCAGATCGTCCTAGTCCTACGGGGCATACAGTCGCCTCTGGTTTGGTCATCGAGCTGACTGAACCGTCTAACCAACAACTCCCATCAAACCGTTTCAGGGTCTCGTTGTGTTATTGTCATCCAAAGGAAGGAGGATTTACTGAGGGACGTTCAGCCTTCGGTGGTATTCAGATGTCTCCCAAAGACAAAACAGGATATGTAAAGTGATTTGGGTCTGTGGGGGGGTTGTATTCAGTGTCCACACAGGGAATACAAGGCTTTCACGGATATTGGAATGACTAGGCGGTTCATTCCAAGAACACTGACAGTTGGATTTAGAGTTGTGCTTATGAGAAATTGAGTCATGACCGGTTTTATCACCCAATAAGAAAAGCTATTTGGAGATTTCTGGGCTTATTACCTCTCAGGCTGGGCTGGATAAAAAAGACATGCCTTTAGGGAGGTGCTGCAGAAAGTGACTGGGAAGAGTAATAATGGTATTTAAAGGAAAACAATCAGGAAATGCTTTTTCCTGCTGCACTTTATTCAAGAAGTGATCCTCTCAAATCATCTTCCGGTTGCTTGTTTACAGTTAAAAGGCCAAGGAACAATTTTTCGGCTTTCCCAGAGTATCCACTGTTTTACTGAGTTACGGACGGACTCACAGGAGGGGCAACCTGACCAAGAAAGAACTGTCACCTTTATACACTCTTTGCTAAAGAATTGGCCGCCTTGTTACGCACTGACAATTCACATTTCGTAAGTGCTTTCAAAGGTTAGAAATATTTTTTTTTCCGATAACCAAAAAGATTTGTTTGCACGTATTGAAGGTGAGGGTCTGTTTACTGACTACTACGTCACATGTTTGACGGGCTCCGGGATATTGCCAAAGCTTTATGTGAAGATGATCTCATTGACTGTTTGACAAGGGAACAGCATCTTTCCCCTCATATCCTCCTTAAATATTTCAGATGGAATTTGCATGCAATGAAAGGATCAAAACAACCGAACGTGATCCTCAACAGACCCGACACTGTCTGAGGCGTACGCTTCTCCGTTTGCTGCAACACTAATGATCAAGAGATGACTTGACTCACTGACCTCAGTTTACATAAACCTTCCTCTAAATTAAATATTAAGATTATAGGTTAAAATAAGATGAAGGCATATTTTAAAGGACACTGTCTTATAGTACAGGCATAGGCGTAATTTGCAGGGGGGATAGGGGTGGTTACAACCCCCCAATAATCAAAACTGGCCAATGCAACCCCCCCACCAAAAACCTATTATAATTTCCTTTACATAAATAAAGACATTTGCAGCATAACTTGATGCGGAAAAGGCACAAATTGTTACAGAGAAATTCACCCGAATGCAGGAAATGAAGTGTTTGATGTTCAAAATTTCAATTTTTCCTCAAAAGTGGAGATCTCAACAAAATAACACTTGTGCTACAACATGGTGCAAAGCATCTCTCCATGTTCTTATACAAGGTTAATGTTTAATTGAGAATGGTCCCTGTTTAAATAAAATGACATTAGTTTGCAATCAGGCCCTGGCTCTGGCCTCCGCGTACAGTACATATGCTGATGATTTCAATTGTATTTCTGTGATTTTCCCACAAGACACCAAGGGTGTAGTTTTTGTTATAATATTGGGGGGGGGGCATTATAACCCGGGGGTCAGGAAGTCGCCCCCCGGAAGATTTTGAGCGTCAAACACAAAATGTCCTTCATTCATGGTGTATTTTCTGCAACAATTTCTGACTTTTCTGCCTTCAATTTATGGTGCACATCTCTTTATTTATGTAAAGGGAATTATTACTCTCCGATGTTGTTCATAACTTTCTTCATATTCAAAACATCACATGTTTTGGGATGGTTTTTTTTTTCAATATAAAAATACATGGAATCACAACAAATCACATCTATATTTTTGTCGCTCCTGTTGTGTTCTTTAATTAGACACTTGTTCTGGTTTTCTGTGCATGTTTTGAGCCCCCTGAACAATTATGTTTACCTCTTTTGGGGAGTGGGTTCTTTAATATTTTTGAGGGGGAAAAATCTACCTCTTCTTAATATTGGGGGGGACATATCCCCTGCATCCCCTCCAAAATCTACGCCTGTTCACTAATTCTACCTAACAAGCCCATTTGAAAGCATGCATCTCTTCTTTTAGCCCAACTGAGAAAGCTTCAGTCTGATGGCAGCCCATATTCTGTGGATCACTTATATCTTCCAAAGATAAACAGGACAGTGGGAAGCTTTTCTCCACACAAACACTAAATAATAAAAACCTACATTCTGCAAACAAAAGGTAACCTCCTTTACAGTGTGTTTCCACAAGCATCTCTAAGGCAGACACGGACACACAGCTGCAGCAGCACTTACATGGAGCTGATGTTCTGGAAAAGGTCCTCGATGCTCCCGGTGCTGTTGGCGGTGCTGCCGGTGCCCTGGAAGGACAGCAGCGGGAAGAACCTGCTGCTGTCCGACTTATTGCAGTAGATGTCTGCGGGCGAGCAGGTGCAGGTGGGCGGGCAGTCCAGCAGGGAGCCCAGGTAGTGGTGGCAGAGGACGCTGAGCAGGAAGAAAAGCCGCCAGCAGCACCAGATCCTGGAGGGGCGCCGGGCGCCCGGCAACGCGCCGGACACATCCATGCTGTCACGACTCAAGTGGACAGATGTCTTCGCAACTTTGCGGCGCAGCAGCAAAAATACTCAAATCCCCCTGTTCATAGTCCGTCCAGTATGTGTGTGTGTGTGTGTGTGTGTGTGTGTGTGTGTGTGTGTGTGTGTGCGTGCGAGCGTGCGTGCGTGCGTGCGTGTGTGTGTGTGTGTGTGTGTGTGTGTAACCGTTGTCCTCACCTTATCTCTCTCAATGCAGTCCAAATCTTAAATTAAAAAGTATCTCCCTTCATGTCCGTGCGTATCCATATGCCTGTATGAGCGCGCGCGCGCGTGTGTGTGTGTGTGGGTGGGGGGTGTCAGAGATTTTGATGATGCCAGTCACGGTTCTCCTGCGCGTTTAAAAAAAAAAAAAGCACCGGTGGGTAGAAAAAAGGAGGAAGAAACCCCGAAAATATTCCAGGTCCATGAAGGAGTCTGAGCGCGTGCAGAACCGGTTCTCTTTCTCTTCTCCTCCTCTCTCTGCATCGTTTTATGTCATCCTTTCATCTCCCCCTCTCTCTCACACTCTCTCTCTCTCTCTCTCTCTCTCTCTCTCTCTCTCTCTCTCTCTCTCTCTCTCGCTGCTAAGGCGCTGGGATTGGTGGAGAGACATAGACAGGGACAGGGACAGGCTGGTGGAGAGAGAGAAACACTCCATCCTCCGAGCTTCAAGTCCCACCTACTGGGCACACTGGAAACTGATACAGGCACTGGCGCACAAAGGCGCGCGCACGCGCTTTTGTTTTAGATGGTGACCCCACGGAAATAAAACACACACACACACACACACACACACACACATTCAGTTGTGTCTGCTGCTATCTCATCTCGTTTAGCATCTGTAACTTCTCTTCTGTATGTTCAAAACATTACCAACCAGGATACCAACAGCCCTGGAGCCACAACCCCAGGGGCACACACATTGATTGAGTGTAGCTTCACACTTTAGTCCAGAGCAGACATCTCTGTTGAAGCTAATATGACATGTGTATTGGATGTTAAGCAGAAATGTTAAAGGAGTAATAATGAGTCTGTCCTCCCCCGAAAAGCGCCCCCATAAGTCCTTTGTTTAAGCAGCAATTCTGCCCTATATTTAAGTTTCTAGTGGAGGAGCCCCCTGTAGTAGTTGTAGAGGAGCAAAGGTGAGGAATTATAAGAGCGCCAAATAACTACAGGCAGGTTGGTGGGTGGGTCAAACCTTCACCCAGGAGACCAGAGTTAGTGTCCCGTTGGAAAATAAAAGCAAAACGGCGAGTTCTTTTAACTTTACGGATCACGCTCTACATCACATACCTAACTGGAACAAAAAATCCCAGGTTATTTTAACCAAGGGCGTAGGATTTGGTTTCAACATTGGGGGGACACATTATAGGGGGGTGTGGGAAAAAATGTGAGTGTCAAACACTTTATTTCCTGTATTCTGGTGAATTTTTAGGCAACATTTTGTGTAACACAAGTAGACACAATTATTGTTTTCCGTCAGATCGATTATAGATCTTGACATTTTCCTGTTTTTTGAGGGGGACAAATCTACCTCTTCTAAATATTGGGGTGGGGGGACATATCCCCTGCATTTCCCCCAAAATCTACGCCTATTATTTTGACCCAATCCACCGTCTTTTTCTAAACTTAAAACTTGACTTAAGTAGTTTTGGTGTCTAAACCTAACCAAACTGCAACCGTTTCACAACGTTAACGACGTTTCGAACCGCGACTGTTACCTTCTCTGGTTTAGATATGAGAGATTGAGAGATATATGAGAAAACCTTCCTGTGGGGAGGAATGAACGACAGATATCGTCGTATGGTTTGGAGGACTGGTTGCAATAATGAATTTGCCACTTAGGGACAGCGGAACAAGCTGGAAACACAACATTGACATATTATGACCTAATAATGTATTTACAGTAAATGTGTTAGCAAACCGTTGTCTTTTTCCACATTCAGCAGACACAGAGCCACATTCCCGTTGACCTGGAGTGGTGTTTGTGTCCAACTGATGAATGACAGTCCCATATTCACTCTGCTTTCACTCTGACAGACAGAAACAAGCCACTGTTCCAGCAGGTATAGCAATGCAGCCATTTATTAGTTACACCTTAGTATCAAAAATCTGAATGACTGTGTGAAAAACGATCTATAGACCCAATCACAATGTTTGTTTCCAACAACTTTTGGGTAGAAGACTCCTAGTACATACTAGTCTACATGTCGACGTATCATTTGACAATGATGGACAAGTCTAGCAAAATAAGACCCAGCTTTTAATAAAACGTAACTATTGTGTTTTTGCCAGCATTAATAGTATTTTGGCCACCAGCTGCTCCTCTGCCACCACCCTCAGGTCCAATTTGCACAAAATCTAGTAACCTAAAAGCCAGATGACATTCACTGAACACATTAGTGAGCTAATGGGTCATTAAAATCACACACCACACACTCAGACAGATCTTACTGTTTAGCCTTTGAAAATACCAGGATCTCCAGGATCACAGACGGTGGGCTGTAATAAACATGGCAGCCTTTAGGAACCCCGAGCCACACAGAGCAATGAACACTGAAGGTTTTGAACATTCAATGCCAATGTTTTATATATATATATATATATACAGTGTTGGGAAGGATACTTTCAAAAACATATTCTGTTACAGAGTACAGAATACATGCCCAAAAATTTAATTTGTAACGTATTCCGTTACGTTACTCAATCTGAGTAATATATTCTGAATACTTTGATTACTTCCACATTGAATTGCATTTGAAGTGTAGGAATGCGGCCATCACATCCAGCTTACTAAACAGGCCTATTCTGGTGTGTTCTTCTGTTCCAACTGGCTGAATGTGTACCTGAACAAGCTGATAGATTTTTGTATTTGTAGTCCCGAACTGCATACTACAAAAATCTAACCGCAGTCTAAACTACCATGAGCTAATTTTAGCTAACGTTAGCTAACATGTCAAACGGGGCTAGTCTTTCAACAGCTCTGGGGCTAGTAAATCAGCACGTAGGAGAATTTGGACGCTGAAAGGAAGTTGGTTGCTGGCAAGCAGAAGTTGCATTGCAGTGCACAGTTATATTTTGTTCTCTGTTCTCTTTTTTTAATGTGAAATGCTGTTTGAATTTCCAAGATAGAAACGCATTCCTGCCCTGGCTCTGTTGTTCAGGCTCCATCTTTACCTCTATCAGTGATCACGCAAATAGCTAATTTTTTTGTTTTCATATTGGGGCTTCTGGGAAATGCATGGAGTTGCGAGAGTGAATAAACCCGTGAAACAGAGAAGTATCGTCATGTAATCCATTGATTTCAACAATGTAACTGTATTCTAAATACCAACTATTTAAATTGTAACTGTAACAGAATACAGTTACTCATAATTTGTATTCTGAATACATAAACTGAATTCCATTACTCCCCAACACTGTATATATATATATATATATATATATATATATATATATATATATATATATATATATATATATATATACATATATGAATTATTCATACTGCATCTACAGAACTGACAAACTCATCCAAAATTAATGTACTTTCTGGCACTGTGGTGAAAGACCAGTACTCATAGTACATCAATGCCTCAGGAAAAGACAGGTCATGGCATCATGGTGTGTACTCCCTCCCTCTCACTTTGTCTGTCTTTGTTATTCTTTATCCTCTGTTGCTGTTTAAAGCTCCACTTAAACTGAGAATAAAGGTAAAATATTCCCCACTACAAAGCTCTGAGGAATCTGTGCTGGAGCAACAACACCTGTAGGCTTAGCAATCACACACACACACACACACACACACACACACACACACACACACACACACACACACACACACACAAACACACACACAGGGACTGATAAACTCTCAAATCAAACCCACATCAGTGTTCACGTTTATTAAAAGCTGTATGATTGCATAACTCATGATCATGAACAAACATGTAGGCTCATTTCTGTCTCTATGAACATGCCTTTATTATTGCCCACATAAAAGATCACTCTGTAGTGCATCGATGCTGGAGGATAACAGAGTGTTGCTGAACTGGTCATCCCTTTTTCAAACTCGTGAAAATGAAATGCAATTAGTTATGCACACTTGAGACATATAGGCATAGTTTGCTTAGCCAGATAATTGGCTCGTACCAACTAGTAGTAGTAGTCAGACGCCACCTCTCAGTCTGACTTGTGATATTATAGCATCCATTCAATATAAGTAAAGTGAGAATATTGGCAGTTAGCTGACCACTATCACAGGTTATAGTTAGAAAAACACTGGAGTCCATATGACATGTCCAGGCCTGTATATAAACTGTATAGAGACTCTGTACTACATTACTTGGACTATTGTATTGGTTATGTGTTACTGCCAGACCACTTAGACATCACCTTGCACAAATTATATATTACTGTTACTCTTTATTTGATCTGTATTTTTTGTAGATTCTTCACTGTATATTGTATGTTTTTTGTTTTTTTACTTATTTATTGTGTAACTCTATGTTACGTTTATTCTTTGTCTTGGCCAGGTCGTCATTGCAAATGAGAATTTGTTCTTGATGATGGATCATGGAGGCTGAGCTTTTATTGCCACTGTTGTATGACATCAGCACACTCTCATCTGAACTCCTCTGAAAAACAGCTGTTACCAAGATGGCAGCTTCATTTATTATCTATCTTCTCCACATTCATTTACATCAAATCGTCATTGACATCAGCTGTTTTTTTTTTCTTACCAGAAAAGTAGAACTGAGTGAATAAGTGAGTGTGATTTTCAATAACCATAACAGCACGAATAATTGACATGGAAATCAGGAAACACGGGTAAAAGATCTAATCATTTATTGTTTGGCATATTACAGGACAATTATTATTCTCAGCAGCATTCAAAATCAATTTTGGAGAGAAAGACTGATGAAGACCCTGCTGTCTGACAACAGGAATGCTTCCTTTATACCAGGCACAAGAAAAATAGAGAAAATAAATTCTACAAGATGTTTCATTTATAGATGCCTTTAGAAAAACACTTAAGGACACTTTACTGCACATTGACAGTTAAAAAGAAGCATCGATGTGTATTTTCTTCTTGGGACTACAACTGCATTCTGTTGCGCAACCTGTTCAAAGACAATGAATGAACCTCGAACATTGTTCTGCGTCATTGTTTGCAAGTCATACAGCGCTGACAATGGTCTGAAAGTAGAGACTGAGAGGAGGCTATGTGGTGCGTTCCAGTGTTGGTGGGGAGCTCAGAAATCGGAAGCGTAAAATGGCGTTTTTTTTCAATATGGACCCTATTTTCATATGTTTTTGTGTGTAAGTGACTGATAGGATCAACAATCTTTGGTCCAGTATTAAGCGTGAGCGCTGTAACCGGCAGCCACAGACCGGGCTGCAATGTAACCCTATGGGGCAAATGTGCATCGTCAATTTTGTCCATTAAAAGTTATGTTTTTGCCGCTGACAGGCTCAGATTATTATTCTAAGTGTCTGACAACATTATGGAAAGGATCCCTACAGAGATCGGGCTTTTTAAAACCTCTTTGAGACCTTTCTGTAACCAGAACCAGCTCCGAGGTTGCTAGCTCTAAACCCACCAGACTCTCAGATTTCACATATAAATCAGTAAACTATGTGTTTATTTCAACCAAAACTAGAGTTGTGATGGTTGGAAAAGTGGAAAGATGACTCAAAATGGCCTTTCATACTTTTATTTTGTATCTGTCAACTTTGGATGAAGTTTATTTTACGATGCTAAAATTGCTGTTTATTTACATTTCTTTTATGTTTAAAAAAAGGATCTTACTCTTTAACAGAAAGGTTGACCTCCTTAGAAATCCATTCCATAATGTTGTCAGACAATTAGAATATTAAAGGTGCAGCAGGTAAGACTTATAAAACTAACTTTCTGTCATATTTGCTGAAACTGACCCAATGTTCCAGTAGAACTACATGAAGCAGGTAACTTAAAAAAAAATCCAGCTCCTCTGGCTCCACCTACAGCCTGAAGTGTGATTTGCAAAAATCCACCGCTCCCTGTTCAGATGCACCAATCAGGACAAGGGGGGGGGTGTCTAACTGTGTGTCAATCACTACTCATGCACACGCATTCATTCTCCCTTGTAGGGGGAGGGGCTTAGGAGACAGTTTTGGGCTTTAGCGGAAAGAGGAGAGGGACTGAGAAGTTGTTGATGTTAAAATTGTTTGGCTAAGTCCTGGATCTTCACAATCCTACCTACAGCACCTTTAATCTGAACCTGTCAGTGACAAAACAAGCACTTTTGTGAACGTAAAAACAAGCTGCAGAATTGCACAATTAACTTAGATTGTAGCTTGTATCTTGTTTAATACTGGACCAATGTCAAAGATTGTTGTTCCCTTGCACTACAGTCACTTAGACACAACAACTTAGGGAAATAGGGTCCAGGTTGAAAAAAAACGGTAGTTACCTTTTAAGAGCCAACTACCAAACAGCAGTAGAGTCTTTGTCCTCTCAAAGCTGATGGATCCATTAATCAGGTCGTGATTAATGAGAGAACTTAGCTCACCATTATAGTGAGCATCATATCTTCATTTATTGTTGTGTGATAATAACACATCAGACTGCTTGGTATTGGTGATGTCATTGTTCTTAAAATAAGAACTTGGTTAACATGGATGTTAGAACTCCCTGCATATACAGATTTTGATTATCATGTTAGCAAAGAAGGAAACTGAAAGCATTTAGACTGAAATTATGTATATGCTTTGATATTGTGATATTGAGCATGTTTATGCACGATTTTTCCCTACATATTTTATTTTAGATGGTTGTATTGACTAATGTTTGACAATGATAAGACAAGGTCTGTATTATGAGTTAGTGTTGTAATGATGGGAAATAGAAGACCATATCAGAATTTTGGATTTTGTTTAATACATATTTTCATATGTAGACACTGAGTGAGTTGCTCTCTGACTGCAGCTGTCTCTGTGTATGTCTTTGTCTTGTCTATGTCTTTCGTCATTATCACATGTGATGTTTTCTGGTGTGAAATGATGCTATTGTGTGTGTTTAGTCTTTGTCTGATGATGTCCTATTTTGTATTGTTTACGATGTATTGTAATGTTTATGATTTGTTATGTGTTGCATTGTCCGACTGTGAAGAGAGTTGAAAGGACGTCAGGAAGAATGGCGGCTATAAAATATTGTCCTGTATGTCTGTGCTCCTCATGTCTTCCTGTACGTGACTGTAGTTTTTCTCATCCTGTCCTGCTGCTGCAGCTACATCTATTCTACTGTGCTTTTTGGCTAAAAGGGTTTTGGTCCCAGCCATTCAGATGACATCAATCAGATGTTATTGCCATGTCTTCTTAATGTACCTATGACCATAATGCATTATGGATGAACCATTGATTCCTAATGGCTAGTTAATGTACTGCATGTGACCAGGCTGTGGTTCCATGATAGATGGACAGAAACAAACCTCTTTCTCACGCACACACACACACACACACACACACACACACACACACACACACACACACACACACAGCATATTCACCGCCTCTAACGACCAGTATGGGGTCTAATGTTTAGTTTTTATACAAATCTAAAAGGATATACTGTTGTTTGCCTCAGCACTCAGTCTCCCAAACCCTAACCCATGATTATTGAAGTTTTAATAAATAAATATATTTGATCTTTGTGTGGTTGGATCACTGGTCAAATAATGATCCTGATGAGGGACTCATAGCTACACGCCATCACAGTCCAACGTCAGCCACATAAAGCACAACTAATATTTCTAAAATAGACAATTCAGCCTGAATTTTGCTGACGGAGAGGCGACTGGAGAGTTTCCTTGTCATATAGACCTTGATGTACTGTCTTGTGTAAAAATTAGTTCTAATAGCTTCAATATTTTAGTGTATATTATGCTTCCATGCCACATATTCCCAAGGAAAGTTGTATTTCATGAAATCATCACAAATGGACCCAGCAACTGCCCAAACTTGGATTCCTTGTAATAACAAGAGCTAAACCCAAATGTAGGTATCAAAACAGAAACCTGTTTCCCTATTATCCATCTATATTTATCTACACATTACAGGCAGAGTCTGAAGAAGTAGTGTGTGTTGTACAGTAACACTCCTAGTGGACGTGTGTGTGTGTGTGTGTGTGTGTGTGTGTGTGTGTGTGTGTGTGTGTGTGTGTGTGTGTGTGTGTGTGTGTGTGTGTGTGTTAATCTGACAGCATGACACAGAGAGACTGGACAAGACATTAGGTCATTAGAGCGACAAAAATCGTCTCTCCAACAGCTTCATGCCGGCTAGGTTACCATGACAACAGAGGACAGAGGGAGACAGAGAGAAAGACAGAGAAAGCGGAGGAAACATGGGACAGAGATCTCTATCCTGAATGAGAGGCTGATGGAGGCTTTACTGAACGGATGCTGCTCGCTGACAGCTCGTCAGGATGATTGACAGGTGCTGGGGCGGGAACAAGACCGTCTGCGAGGGAGGAGGGCGGAGCTGACAACACACTTTCTGTCATCAGAAAAAAGGTTGAATATAATGGCTTTGAAGAATGCAGTGTTCCACTATTTAACAGAATGACAAAAACAACAAGTGAAGGCTTCGGTAAGACTGAGGCACTTTTGTTCACAACACTTTGGCATACTGTGCAAAAGAGGATTTAGAGGATTTAGGATTCAAAGTAAGGAAATGACAAAGAGCCTGTTCACTCTACCATTTAAGACAGTGATATTATGCACTCAAGAAACATTGGGATCAGTGAATTTTAGTTGTTAAACTCAGGGGTGGAAGTAATGGATTACATTTACTCTCGTTACTCGTAAAAAAAATCAGAAGAGAGAGAGACCAAAGGAGAGGATGAATCTACTTACCTTGCATGGCAGCTGGATTCTCATATCACAGTAGCATCTGATTATAATTAGGCTGTATTTGTATTATGTGTAGTGCAGTTGTGCTGTGTCTCCCACATCTTGTTTGAGCATTGAGTTCTCTTGAAGATTGAGGACAAAAGAGGTGATGAGGAAGATCCATCTGCTCTAAATCACACTGAGACATCACAAGAGAGAAGTGAGATAAAATATGTTAATTATGCACACACATTTCTGAGCTATTAACACATTCACATGCACTGCATATTGACATTTCTATCACTGGCTGTCAGCGATGCAGATAAATCAATCTGTGGGTAATAAAACGGAGTGTAGACACCGTCTCCGCCAGCTGATGACGTTACACTGCCTTAGCCCTGATTTGGTTCAGTGTGAAATCCAGATTTTACAAAGTCATTGCTCACACCTCCACCTACCTAACAACTTATCTATTCATCCAGAAAATAATCCACACATCAATCCACCATGAAAATAATCAGACATCTGCAGATTGATTAGTGCTTCCGTAGATCTAAGCAGCGTCAGTTCATTCAGCACCTTGGACAGCTCTGTTTAGTCTTAGCTTCAGCATGATGTGCATTCCCATATTAAACACCACAGATCAGTTCATTTCTTTGTCTTTTAAGGCGTTGCTTGAGCCGTCATACAGCTGTTGGACATTTACTCATTTTTGTTTTTGTCAGTGTGTTATCTTGTTTGCAGAACTGCATTTCTTATTTGTATTTTACCTTTTCATCCGTACCAGTATGAATACACAATAATGCAGTTTGTGGGAACATATCATTCCATTGTGTTTAGTCGTTTCAGTCAGGTTTCATTTCCTGACACTTGTGGTACATTTACACGTGGCCGGTTATTTTCATAAACGGACATTTCAACCTCTCCATTGTCAAAAATAACATCGTGCACAGCTGTCAGTTTTCAGAAAAGTGTTTGTTTACATGTACCCGTGTATATATGCTGTCGATGCCGTCAAGAGCACGCCAAACCTGTAGGTGGCAGTGTAACGAGAAGCTCAAGCCCACGTTAGCCAATCAGAATCCCGAAAATAGCAACAACAGCAACAAATCACTTCCTCTTTCTCTTTCTGGGCTGCCTAAACCTCCGTTTGTCTCAGTTTACATGCAAACGTGCAAACGAAGATTTCAAAAATCTCCACTCTGGCCGGAGTTTTTAGAAAGACTCGTTTTCAGAGGCGAATTCTCCATTTGCGGTTAAACGAAGGGCACAAACGAAGGGAAATGTCTCCGCTTTTCAAAATAATCATGTACGTGTAAACGGGGCCTTGGTCAGGTTTGCTTCCTGTTGCTTCTTCTTCAGTCCAGCTTCAGTCCAGTTATAGTTCTGACCAGCTGGTACCGTAGAGGCTGGTCTGTACTCAGTGTCATGTCTTGGCTTATACCTGGAGAGGAAAAACCCATCAGGCTGTATTTGTGCCGGAGCGTTAGCTGTGAATTGATGTTGTGGCCTTGAAACTTCAGAGACGCATTCACAATGCTTGCTTGACAGCATGTCTCTGATGTCAGTCACACTGCTTGCATACGCTGATCTGGCATCAGGCTCAGCTGGGATTGACTGGGAGGAAGTAAATGAATCCAATCCTTGAGGATGCTCGGTCACCTTAGGTGACACAAGAACAAGGACACGCACAAAACAAGAACCTATACACAGAGAAGATCCTCCGCAGGTATGCATTCTTCACATTCTTTAGGGGTGCATGAACAAACAAATGACTTAATAAATTAATAAATATATTGATATTGAGTTGATTTCAAGTAGAGGGCTGCAACAGGATCCAGACTTTTTGGTAGGACTTTGTGGCTCAAAATCAGCAGTAGTTTGGAATCACATTTGTGTCAATATAATCAAACAAAACTTCTTAAATATCAAACAGAAATAAGAATTTGAAAGGGAACAAAACTCACTGAAGCAAAAAATATCATCTCATAATTGTTTCTATTTTCATAAAGTCCAATCGTGGTTTGCGCTGGCTAAATTAGAGTTGCTACAGCCGCTAACTGAAGGTCCGCCCGCTCTCCTCTCAGTCTTCTAGCAGCGGGGACTGCAGGGTGCGCTAGCTCGCTAATCCTGTCTCATTTGTGGTTTATTCAGTAAATTCATCAAATGCAGTAGCCCATATTACTATTTTCCAAAGTGGGAGTGGGTGTTCACAGTATTGGGTGTTGTTTTACATTTTACTTTTGAGCTGGTATATTGACACAAATCTGATTCCCTACAGCAGCGGCGGAGAGTGGACAGGCTGTGGCTTGGTTCTCATTTTGGAATGAGTACCAAAGGCACGTCCGCCCCTGTGCTGGTTATACTGAGCCGTTACAGCAGGGTTACTGTTTCCACTGAGTGTTTCATGTTAGAGACAAAAGGACTGTGGTTGTCGTTAATGGGACAGCATCTATTATTCATGACAGCCAACATGAAACTTGGTTTGGTGGTTTGAAATTGGCATTTGAACGGCTCGTGTTTTACTATTTCCTGGTAAACGGGCACGTGAACACAAAAAAGTTCCTTCCAGAGGCAGAGGCACCGTGTCCAGGACAATTGTGATTGGTTTAAAGAAATGCCAATAAACCAGAGCACGTTTTTCTACCATCCCAGAATGCTGTGTGGACTAGCCAGACCTTCATTCGCAGCGCTGTGGAGGAAGGTCTGGACATGCAAGACTACAGTCCACAGGACACTCCGCCGTTGTGTTTAGCCTGAGTTTCTGTGGAAATCCGTATCCAGATATAGTGAAAGTCAGCCATACACATGTAAACAGTGTGTGTGGGTGACCACAGTTGGTGGTGGTCAGATCAGCTGTCCAGTTGCCTTGGGTGTAGCTCCATGGCAGTTAGCTGTAACGGCCGTTCCAGGTGGCTACTTCCTGTGTTTATTTGGGTCAGACATAGAGACGAGGGAAATGATTCAAGTAAAAATCCTGGAAGCTTTAAGTGATGTACGTTGTTTTGCGAGTGTCTACTACAAACTTATGTCAGCCAGATGTTTGCTTTCAGGAATTGATAGAATTTTCGTTTCAGAATCACTTCAATCATTTTAATTGAAATTGTAGGACTGTCCGGCTGGCTTTGTTATCTGAATGATTGTTCAAATGACAGTCTGCCGGGCCTGCTGACCAGGACTTTGTCACCCACCATTGATTAGAATTTAGAATCTGTTCAATCAGCAGATGATCAATTGTCCAGTTGACTGGATGCTGACGGAGCAGAAGGGTTGTTAATCACAGTCAGCTTAAAATGACATTAACTTACAGACGGACAACCAGCGCGCTCAGAAAAAGACTATTAGGGTTACAGATGAATCCAGTCCTGGGAATAAAAGTGACATTTGTAAAATGCATCTACAGTACGACCCTTACCAACAACTCTGGCTCTTTGTTTCTCCACCTGTCTGAGTTTACTTTTATACCTGCATTTCACAAACATTAGTTACACAGCTATGATTCTTACAAACTGTGTAACACTACTATATAACTTCTGTTGCCATAATGTTAAAAGCATTTGTAATTGCAAGTAAATGTGGATGATATGCACACATTTTAACTCCACTCTCTCGTGCAAAATATGATGGTATTATGGTGTATATATGGTATAACACTTTACATGGCCATAACTCTGTGATCATGATACACTTGTACGTTTGCACAATTCATCCACAAACTAATGTTTCCAGATACAGATTTACAAAACTAAGAATCGACAGCCATGCCAGCAGCTCTGTGGTATATAAAAGCCCATTTACACTTTTCAGGTGTCTTATATCTGGATTAAAATCATCCAGATTTAATGTACACTCAGCCACATGTATGCATCAGTCCGTCTGTGTTTCTGGGCTACGTGGAAACCGGGGTCGGTCCTCCTCCAGCGTAGGGGTTGCTGATGCACCTGGCGAGCCAGCTGACTTCCACACACACCACTGTCCCTGACATAACTTCAAATATCGACGAAAATTATAGACGATCGAAAATTATTGGACTGATTGGATCAAGTTCTGCCAATTTAATGAGTAATTTCTAAATGTTTGTGCAACTCAGATAAATGTGATCATCATTCTATAGTCGCTCCTGAGCTGTGGTTGAAACCGTTCCCCATCAAACAAACAGCACACTATATAGTGAGTTCGCCATTTTGTAGTGGTGTTCGAATTCTCTGCTGGTTAATTTCATTCACTATGAAGTCCACTATAAAGTACCCACAATGCACAGCTAATCTGAAGTTACATAAAATGTGCCCCACATTTTAATCCTGTATCCCACAGTTCAATGTGGCCGTGTTTTCCCGGAGGAGAAGAAGCACAAGGCCCCGCAGAAACTGAAAAGGAAAAATGGAGCGGGCTTTGGTTTCTAAATAGTGGAAATGTAACATGCAACATATATAATATACAACCTTTACTATTCTCCTGCTTCCTCGGTTTGTTTCACGGACGTATTAGAAGTCTTTTTGTTTCGGTTTGTTTACATGATGCCTCAGTCACATATATAACCGGCTCATCTACTGACACAACAATGTTTTCAGTGAATGTCTGAAATCTGGTTTGGTCCGTCCCAATATAGTTCACTATTTAATAAACATTATAGAGAGAATAGTGAAGGAGTGAATGCCAGTGCTGTTCCCGCAGGCTCCACTTATGCTGTGTCAGCTCATCTAATGACCATTCCTTTAAAGAACTGACTGAGGAGCATCATGGGAAACAAAGGGAAATTCAATGTACATCTATGCTGTGATTTCCACCTGTGAAAGAAGTAGAGGAGCTGACCCGCTGGTGTCAGGACAACAACTCCTGAATGTCAGTAAGAATAAAGACATGATATTTGGAAGAACTACGCCCCCGATATTATCAACGGGTCTGACCCGGACGCTGCATACAGTGGGTAGAAAGTATCCCCTCCAGAGAGGTATCCACTCCAGTACTGAGGAAATTCTACTCCTGCATCATTGTGATCATCAATAGATTTTTTTGCAGAATACAAAAGAAATTTGCTGGAGCTGCTACCCCCGCGACCCGACCCCGGATAAGCGGATGAAGATGGATGGATGGACAAAAGAAATTTGATGAAAAAATATGTCTCACCAATTACAGTAAGAGTGCCGGCATATCAGACCTGACATTTGGTATACATAATATGAATAACCAGACACAGTTACTGTGTTACTGTGACTTTCCAAGCTCTGTCTTTTTTATATAGTCACTGTGAAAGAAAACTAATCTTAGAAGAGAGCGAGCTGCAACACATTAAACCAGCTCTACATTAAAGTGTGTAATGCTCCAGGGCTGCTGCTGCTTCTTGGAGATGCATGTGGTTTTTGCCCACACCCTGATGTCTTTAGCTTTTTAGCAGCCACAGTCCATCAGAGCAGAGCCACAGAGGACCCCGAGGACAGATGGAGGCCCAGGACCGGCAGGAAGCTCATGTTTTACTGCTCCTTTAGAAGGAAATGCACTTTTATTGAAAACATTGTGTTGTTGTGTGGTTTCTCTGCCTGTATGTATGTGTGTGTGTGTGTGTGTGTGTGTGTGTGTGTGTGTGCGTGCGTGTGTGTGTGTGTGTGTGTGTGTGTGTGTGTGTGTGTGTGTGTGTGTGTTTGTGTGGTTTAGATAGAGATAGTGAGCTAGTTTCCTGCAATAAAAAACAGGTTTCTTACGAGCATTTAGATCCAAACAAATTCCCTACGTCTAGTTGAATTTATCTTTGGTTATTTTTAATTTAGAATGTGACTTTTTCAAATAGATAACACATTGAAAAATATAAATAAGCTACACATAGTTCGTTGTGACATGATGTGGTTACTGGTTACAGTTGGCTGTGTGTGTGACAGAATGTGGAAGGATGTTTCAGGGTTGGGACAGTATGAGCTATCCATGGAGGAATGAAGACAGAAGGGGTTTGGTTTTACAGGAGCTTGTGTATCGCTGCAGCCCTGTGTGTTTACGTGTATGTTTATATGTGTGCTGGATCACCAGTGTTTGTCTTTGTGTAACTTTGTATGTTTGGATGTCTTATAAAAAAGTTAAAACTCTGTTACAAATATTTGAATACTTACTTCAATCAGTGCAAGTGGCCCGATGGCTTCTGCATGTCCAGTTTTGTAAACAGGCAGAGCAGCCTCAGGGTGTGCTGGCTATCTAATCATATGCAGCAGTTGGATTAACTTCTCACAGTAACCGAGATTAGTTGTTGTTGACTTGTGTATTATGCTTCCATGGTGTTCTTTACATAGTGCTGAAACATGAGCACTCGTGTTTGACCGAACATTAAAGGCTTTTTGGTAGAGGATTATATTGTACACTTTATTGCTTTAATGGATTGAAATGATTTTAGACTGTAGTTATGCACGCAGTTGCATTCAAATGATAATTTTCCTGATATATTGGCATCATGGGGAAGTCATACGTAGTAGGGATTGGGTGGGGAAAAAATTGAAAAGCGTACGTATCGTAAATTATTTTAAATTATTAAAATATAATTTAAATCGATTATTTTCCCTAAAATTGATATTTTTTACCAATGATTGAGCTAAATATGTTGTGTTTAAATGGTACCGCCGACGGCGACTACATCATATCTGTTTCCAGCTAAGCAGCGCGAAAGCAAAAAATGATGTTATATTCTTCTTTACAAAGTAAAACAATGACTGACTGACATGTGATGTCATTCTTCTTAGAAAACAATCCGTTTTTAGAATGTCCCATGATATATTGCCTCTAGAAGTGTTTTATTAATCTTTTGTTTCTGAAAATCCCAATACTCAATATTATCAAATCCAAGGGTGTAACCTTGGGGGGGTGAGATCTCCAACTATGGGATGTCCCGGGACATGTCTGCATGTATTGAAAAAAGCAACAAATACATTGAAAAAATGTATTATTGTCTCTGGAAGTGTATTATTCAAGTTTAGTGCCAAACTACAGTTGCAAGATACAGTCATTTGAAAAGTTAAAAGTAAAAGTATTTTCCTGTGTTTCAACACAAATCTCTTTCCTGCACACTGTACTGTACTGTACTGTACTGTACTGTACTGTACTGTGTATTTCTGTTTAAACAAACTATTGAATGTGGAGTCAGAAATGAATTTGTATCAGTCTGACAATGGCACAGGGTCGTGGGGTTTGCATTTATGTGTTTTCCATCACACCAAGAGTAGTTACTGCTCAGTCTATGTAGCAGGTCCAAACAGGCTTAAGAAAATGTCTAGACCAAGACCAAACACCAAACAGGGACCATTCAGTATCCTGATCCTGTTGCCTTCTAGTCAGAGTCAACTATAACTTCAATCATTTAGAACAGACCTTAGGATTTAGAAAAGTTTGAAACATCAATAGTTTCTGTTGATTTGGATTACAAAGTACCTGTATGAATGTGTCAGGATGGTGACAGGGGCTTCCTGTTTCTGTGAAAGTTCACCACCTCCGGTCTAACTGATATTCAGGCGGTTGTTTTTGCGCCGTACTACGAGGCCTCTCTGCTCCTCCTTATAGTCCTCGGTTTCAGTGCACCCTACAATGGAGGAGCCATCGAGAACTTTTGGAGGTCGCAGGTTTCTGAGTTGAAGAGGAAATCTTAGGTGTTGTTATGTGGGGTCATCTGCATTGAAATGAAAAACATGAAATATGGCACACAGTGTATTCTAATGTGTAAATATACATAATATATAAACCTATAAATATGTCAGTTCTCTGCAGCTGTGACAGGTGGGTTAAAGGGTAATGGGAGTACGTATGGGACTTCTGCATATTAAAAAATGGAACAACCTGTTGAATCTGACAAGGGTCCATTTGACATATGGGCACAATCAATTTATTTTCCCACTATTGTTATTCTGTTCTTTATTTTTCTGTCTTCTTCTTATTTATTCCGTATGTTTTTTGGCTCTCTGTAACTTCTGCATACGTTCAGCTATTGAAACCATTCAACTTTTAAAATGTCCAGCTCTTTCAGCTAATGATGAGACTTCCTCAACCTTTTTTTCTACTATTTATACTTTTTAAAATATTAAGCTTTTTAACACTTTTTTTTTTAACATTGAAGTCAATGAGAGCATGCTTCAAATCCTTAAAATCTTCTTCCGCTCCCAAAAGATTCAGCTCCTTTGTACTTTCACCTACAGACACCAAACGGACTTTAAAATGTTCACAAAAGCTTCAGGTATTAGGCTATATCTTTTCAGTTTGATATCTAAAAAAAAAAGCTGTTTATGTTTAGTGATCATTTCAGGATTTTTCTGCCAGAGCACAGAGCCTTAAAAAATTATCTTTGTCCCTTTTCTATAAACTGCTCTCACGCCGCAATATCTACTTGTCATACACAATTTATACATCAAAATGTAGGTATTTTTGTCTAGTTTCAGCCAATATGTTCAGTTATGCGATATGACTTATACTTCTTTATACGTTTCTGTTTCTACCTGTCTCTGTGTCTCTCTGTCTGTTTCTCTCTGTCTCTGTCTGTCTGTCTCTCTCTGTTTCTGTTTCTCCCTGTCTCTGTTTCTCTCTGTCTGTCCCTGTCTCTTTGTTTGTCTGTCTCTGTCTGTCTGTCTGTTTCTGTTTCTTGTTTTTATTCCCTCTTCCGTACGTTTTTTTGGCTCTCTGTAACTTCTGCATATGTTCAGCTATTAAAACCATTCAACTTTTAAAATGTTCAGCTCTTTTAGCTAATGATGGGACTTCCTCAACCTTTTTCTACTATTTATACTTTTTTAAATATTAAGACATTTTCAGGTAATTCATTTCAACTTTCATCTTTGACAGTATTACAGTTCAGCTTCAAGCTTTTCTAACAATATATGTTAGCTCTTCCCTTAGGTAATGCAGTTTCACTTCCAACTCTGGCAATTTTCCAGATTTTTCAGCAGTGCATTTGAGCTTTAAGATTTTTCATACAAATTCTTTCATATTTCTGCATTTGTGAGTTCAGTTAGAAAATATACTCAGACCTCACAATGTTCTACATCTTTTGTCATTATTCAACTTTTAAAGCCAACAGTTCAGTTTAGCAAGCTTTTAACTTTTTAAGGAAATTCATACTTATTAAAACGATTTAAACTTTATCAACTATTCTCACTACTTCAACTTCTTCTTACGGATTTAAGCTATTCATCCAGTTTAGCTTTAGCAATTCAGCTATTCAGCATTCCCACACATTTTCTGCAGGAAATGCATTTTCTAGTTACTACTTCAGCTGCATCTATCAAACTGTTTTATAACGTGACATATTTCACTTATCGACATGAATGCAGTGGAGTCAATCATGATGCAAAATGGAAGCAGTAGTAGCTGTGCATTTCCACTTCCCACTCATCCTCTTCTTACTACATCAACCAGTGGGCTACTTAGCAGGCTGCACTGCAGTCTAAATATAAACCTGCTCCACACACACACACACACACACACACACACACACACACACACACACACACACACACACACACACACACACACACACCAGTGGCAGCTGCTGGTCTTTCAAAGAGGGGAAGCTCATTTTCGGCCTACAACATAAAAATTGTCTATTTATTTATAATAATATATATTATATATTAATATAAATATAATAATAATTATATAATAATAATTTATAATATCTGTGAGATGGTTTTTATAATATCTGTGAGATGGTTTCATCAAGATGCATGGCCAGCAGTACATTTTCTTGCTTCCAGTCAGTCAGCCAGCTTTGTCATACCAGGAGAGCTGTTACTGTTACTTTGCCCTATCTTTTGCACTAAATCAATCTTAGGTGTTGTGCCCTGCTGTTTAATTCTAAGTTCCTCCTCGTAAGGAAGACTTTCAAATGGCAGCAAATTTCAAATCAGCCCTATTGAAGTCAATGGAAGCCAGGCTTCAACAGGGAAATGCACTGTGACGCTACGGGAATGTATGAGAAGGAACTCGAGTCAGCTGATTCTGAAGGAACTTGTCTTCGCATTTTTAGTCAATAAAATGTTAACACAATAGTACATATTTGACCATTCATTTTTTGACATTTAAGGGGAAGCTGAGCTTCCCTTGCAGTCTTAAAGAAATCACCTCTGACACACACACACACACACACACACACACACACAGTGGGGTCATAGTGAAGTGCTCTGTGTATTCCACTGTATTCCACCAAGCATAGTAGTTGATGCAAACAACGCACTAAAACCAGTACTGAAACTACTCTTAGTGCAACTGCTATTATGTAAGTGATAATGTACTTCCGGGTGCCATGGCTACTTGCATTGTATTCAAATTGTAATATTTTTTTCTTTATAGTGTGTCGTCTGTAGTTTAGGCCATGACTTGGTTCATGTCGCCAGTGACAGAGAAAGAGGTAAGCAATTTAGTGTTGCTCATCCATAAAGTTGGGGAACTTATGGAAATAGATATTTAGTTTTGTAATCAATGGCCAAAATGTAAGTGGCAGAGGCCAAAAAACAACATCTTATTTCCTAGTATGGGTCAAGCTCCAAAGTGGCTAAGTGCTAGTTCCCCTAACTTAGAATATGACTGACATGTCAAATTAGTGGAGTGTCCCTTTAACTTAGAGTAGTGGCCTAATGTTTTCTATGAGCGATAAAGATTGTCAACTTGTTGAGCCGACATTAGCAACAACATTGTCAAAGTTGAAATAGTTTTAACTTTGAGCACAGCACTCGGTGGCAATTTTGAACGATGTGCAACACCAGAGTGGCACTTCCTCCGAGTTGTCTCCACCGCTCTCCCCGTAGGGAAACAATGGCACGGCCAGCGCAGAGCGTTTTTACCGCAGATCATGTGTATGCGGCTTATGGAAGCAACCTCTAGTGGCTGTAGTAATTATCGCGAGAACAAATGAGGAAGTCACCAGGAAGGACGAAGTCGAACGAAACACAATTTTTAGCCCGTAAGTTACGACTTCAAGTCATGACTCACGACTTGGCAGCGTTCCAGGCAAAGTCATGACAAACCCTTCTAGCTAGCGGCTACCTAACATTGACGTTAGCTAGCGCTAGCTGATACTAGCGCTAGCTGATTTCTAGTCGGCGACATATTTTGGGCTTCATTTAATAAACATAACCTGTAGTTGTACACAATCGTATGTGTATTGTTTTGATTAAAATGTGCGGAATGACTTTACGTTGCCTATTTATGTCTATTTATTTCTATTTCTCACCCTTAATCACCGGCATCTGTACAGCATCAACAGGGGTCACCATTGTTGTTTATGTGTGTGTGACATCAAAAACTATAACTGGGAGTACAATGATCTAGTACGAGTTCACAAGTAGTAAGTTACGGATTTGACTGTCGTTCCAGGGCACTTTCACGGGTAGAAGTTACAGGTTACCTGGAATGCAGCATAAGAACGCCAAATTCCACGTAAGGAGGCAGGTTGGGGGGGTGGATGGGTCAAACAAACACAGGACTTTCTCCCAGGAGACCAGGATTCATGTCCCATTTTAAAACCAAAAGTCAACGGCCCCTTTGTTTCAGATAATAGCTGTTATTACTGTTACTGCTTTAACTGTCACTACTGTTGATGCTACTGGAAATACTGCCAGCCAGCTTCTAATCAGGCTATTACCACACTGCTACTAATGAAGCTAGGGAGTTCAACTAAGACCTCACCCTAGTCTCTCTCAGATACGTCTTTTATTTCTCCATAAAGGCTTTTCAGCCCATCAGGTTATTGCACATCTTGTCGAGAATACTCTAAGATTTTCAGTGTGCTGCACCACGTCCAAGACTCTAACTGGCTTAACATCATGGGTTAAAGTCATTTCACCTAGATCAACTCAGCTGCACTGCAATGTTCTGTAATCTAATTTAATTAATTTAATTTGAGCGGGTCCACATTATTCCATGCAATATTGTGGATAATAATAATGTGTTTCCTTCCCACCAGACGTCACACCATTTGGCGAACAGAGAGATCAGCTAAATATAAAAATTCTCTTCACCTTATTCTCACACATACATACACACACACACACACACACACACACACACACACAGTCTAGCAGCATCAGACCCACACAGCAGCTGACAGGAGCAGTGCAGCACGCAGAGCACCCAGCGTGGCGAGACTGGAGACCGGCTACAGAGTGGACTTCTCAGTCTCTACATGTGTTTGTTCGTACAATGAGGCTGCCTTCTGACAGCAACACTCCTTCACCATCTGCTGTACTGCAACAAGCCAGAGGAACACCCCTCGCTAACCCCCCTCCCATCTCTCTACCTGCTTTCATTAATCCCGTTTCTTTATCCTTTGTCCAGGAGAATGTAAATGAGATTGCCCTCTCATAAAAGTTCCATTATGTTTAAAGGTATAATCAGCCTGTTCTCAAGAAACCACACGTTCGAAAAGCTATGAAAAGATAATCACTGTAATTTGTATGATTTACGCAGGTTTTTTTTTGCTGTATGCACCATATTGACTGCTGCTGTATGAGGTGGTCGGGGGTGATGGGTGGGCGTTTACACACAGGACTTTCAAGCCAGGGAGTGGAGTTCGCTTCCTGGAGAAAACAAAAGACTTTCACCCAGGAAATGCATGTTCCTTGTGAGTGTTTTCATACAAACAATGACCTATTTCCTAAACTTAACTAGGCGTTTCGGTGCCTAAACTTAACTTTCGTTGCCGCATAACGTTCACTTTTCCTTGTCTAAACTTAAAGGGGAACTATGCAGTTTTTTTTAGCTTAATTGACCTTAACTGAACAGCTTCGGAGTCATTGGAATGTTTATATGACTTTTGTCAGGTTGAATGGTGGTCGTCTCGCTTCCCCCTAGCGCCTGTGAGAGGAAAAATCACCCTTGCAACTTTGGGCCGGCGAGCTGTCGGCCTCAGCGTCAGGAAGTATCAGATGTCACGAATTGCTTCACGGCACTGCACACATACAGGAACAGGAGGTATCGCTTCCTCCTGTCTGTGTGTGTCGGTGAGACACAGAGGGGCAAAACAGTGCTACCTGTGAAAGAGAACAGGCTGCACAACCTGCACGCTGTTATTTGCTGCGGCAGTGTTAGGGTTATGGCTTTGAACGGCAGACTAGAACCCCTTATCTTGCACGGCAGCTCGATTCTTGTGCTATCACAAGATCACAAGAGAATCGCAAAGTCACATATCACATGAAAATCCATCTTGTTAGGCTTCCAGCAGTGTACTTAAGTATATTTTTCACATATCTGTACTTTACTTAAGTACAATCAATAGTGCTAGACCAAGACCCGCCCTTCAATAGCATTTGTTGGCCAGGCACGTACCTCTCCCGGTACTACCACTACTCCCGTTACTCCTGCTGCTCCCAATACTCTGCTTGGTCATATGTGAAGCATCCGTTCACATAAGGTTAATATACAACCCGTATATTTATCTTAAAAACACTCCCGGTCCTCCTCAGCTGTGAAGCCACGTACTTGTTGTCCAAGCCCGTGTGTTCTCACTAAATAAATGTGTGCAGCATTCACTGTCCCGTGGGAAATAATGCAAAGCCGAGCTTCATCCAGATCACCCTGATAGATAAACAGAATTGTAAGTCAGAATGTAAACTGGGCCACAGATGGTAAGCACAATTACATTAACCTAAAACTAACTTAATTAAAATGCCACAGCCCATAGGCCTGATGTTTTGTTTTTAATTATTAGAATATAGACATTAACAGAATAAATCGTTATGCAAGTACTTTTACTTTTAATACTTAAAGTACATTTAAAATCAGGTACTTTTTACTTTTACTTAAGTAGGGTTTTCATTGTTGTACTTTTACTTTTACTAAAGTAAATATATCTCTGGTGATTTGTATTTGAGATTCAGTACTTCCTCCACCACTGGCTTCCAGTAATGTGTTTGTGTCTGAACAGCAGCGGACTGAACCAATCAGCGTCCGGTGAGGAGCTACTGGAAGCTACAGCATGGTTTAGGTGTGTGTGACGGCCGAGACTCTTCGTTCAAAACAACATTGATGGATGTGATAGACAGATGGTTCAACTAATCAGCTGGCAGGTATTTCTGCACTTTTCCAAACAGTTTCCAATGACAACTGTGGAGCGTCAGGCAAGCTGCCTCCATCAGGTCCGGAGGAATTGCATCCTGCAGTACCGTATAAAAACGAGTACTGTCACGTTTTCAGAATTTTGGCATCGACTTGGTACCGAAGTATTGGTTCTTGTGACATTCTTACTTCATACACTCAGCACATACAATGTAATTCAAAAATAATCACAGGTCCAATTAGCAGAATCCCTTTACTAGATATTTTATGGGAGATGGATTTGAGGTTGGGAATGAAAGTAAAGCTAACATTTGTACGGCCTGTTGCAGTTTAAGGTCTGTAAGTGGGCAAAAGCTGTAGGACTCTAAGGATAATATTAAATCTTAATATTTATGTGGATTTTCACTTAGTAACTATGTTGGTGTGGTTTCTGCAGCTGTTACATGTACACCATATTTATAGAACAGACTGTCAAGTTTATTGGAATTAAAAATTCTTGACTTCCTGTATGATTGCAGAAAAGTGAAATTGCACATTTTCTGCAGGGTTTGGGTTTGCCTTTCCACGTGACCTCGGCAGGAACAGGAAATTAAATAATGATGTGTTTGTAATGAATAAAACTCAAGCATGCAGTGTCTGTGTCCCTATCTCTCTGACCATACTGAGAAATGACTGGGCAGTTTTAAAGTTGAACAAAGGTTAATAAAAAAATACTTTTATCACACCTGTGAGATACTTCCCTTGACATAATAATACCTCCTTATCTGTAAGTGCTCTTGTGTGTGCACACGTGTGACTTTAGAAGAGCATCAT
>NC_135862.1:34295117-34317617 GCF_031162955.1 Sander vitreus
CCAAAGTGCAGAGGGAGGCGTAAACCAATCCTGGACAACCTGATTATCTGTGGTCATTTTATCTTTTAAGTCATCAATACGAGGCATTTTATCCCTGCCATTATTGGTTAGAACGAGACAGCATGTTATGTTGTTATGTTGATGTCTGCAGTCCTCCCTATGCCTCACCAGAACACACACACACATACACACACACACACACACACACACACACACACACACAATCACACACATATACACATTTCATATTCTCCAATGTCCCATAGAGCACACACAGACACACAATCCCAAACCAACTTTATAACTTATCTCTCCCCATTCAGCCACGTTAATGGAAGCAGACCGCAGATCCAGCACTGTTTTAAATCCCACCGTTAACTTCGAACTGTTCACTAATGCCTTCCCCCCAATTTACTAATGCTCCTTCGCCACAAAAGCCCACGAGTCAGCAACCATCAACAGCCCCCTCCTCACATACACACACACACACACACACACACACACATATGGAGGCCACTATGGCCCATTAAGTGGCATTAGAGCCTCTTTCTGGCAGGTTATTCTGACTTCATGGCACCGCAGTAGCATTCCACAGTCACCCTGTAAGACTCTAAGTCTCACCACACGTTTCACATCACAAACCACCGCTAATGCACTGGTCACAATATCAAAAAATACTGCAGACCATCACCAAGACCTCTCTATCTAAAGCTACCTGAATGTGTCACTCTGTCAGCTTCATCTGCTTTTTCTCTTCTGTGGCACTGTGACTTTGCCATATATTAGGTTTCTGAAGGCCTCCATCAAATTTCCACCAATTTTTTTGACACACGTGCGATCTGTGATTTGGACCTCAGGCCGCTCCGTAGTTTGTGAAGTCAGGAAGTGATGCAGCAGTAACGTTGTGGATGGCTAGCAGAAAGCCTAAAGTTCTCTGTGAAAACATCCAGAGGATCACCTAACCCTCCATCCTCCGTCTGGCTCGCCGCGGCCGAGTGAAGTGTATCTCCGGTCTGATGTACGAGGAGACTGTGTGCTGAAGGTGTTCCTGGAGAACGGGATCCGTGATGTCATCAGCTAACAGCGAGCACGCCAAGAGGAAGACGGTGAGCGCCATGGATGTGTTGCAGGCTCTGAAGAGGCTTCGCCGGTTAAACCTGATCCTGAATCACAAAGAAAAGAGCCACACACTTCATCTGAGAGACACTTCCCGTTGTGAGGAACAAGCTTTATTACTTACATTTGAACTAAATCAGTGATCATTAAAAAAAAGAAAAGAAACAAAGCTCCTTGAGCAGAAATAGATAAAGAAAAGGATCATTTGTATGGTGAGTTGAGTTTCAAAGCCCTTCCTGATGATTCTCTCTAAAGACTAAAGTTATATGAAGTTAATGAATTAACTTAGGTTGTGGAGCAGGGCCACGCCTCAACTACACCTCTAATCATATATTCTTCTTAAAACCCTCCCAGTGCTGTTTGTCTCCGCATTCTCGACCCACCCTCCCTTTCCCTTCGATACTTCGCCTCCTCACGTACCTCATCCCTTCATCCCCTCTTCCCTCATCCCTTCATACTCAACCCAGTGCATACCTCTCTCATTTGTCATTCTACGAACCGTCAGGGGGGAACCGAAATCTGCTCAGGTGAAAGCACCTGAGACGGAACCCCCACATTAAGTGTCACTCCACCGGACCAACCAACCAGACAACATCCCCCTTTCAATCTCACCCCACCTTTCCTATGTTCACATTCAACATAGATAGATAGAAAGCTAGATAGATAGATAGATAGATAGATAGATAGAAAGCTAGATAGAAAGCTAGATAGATAGATAGATAGATAGATAGATAGATAGATAGATAGATAGATAGATAGATAGATAGATAGAAAGCTAGATAGATAGATAGATAGATAGATAGATAGATAGATAGATAGATACTTTATTCATCCCAAGGGGAATTTTAGACATCCAGTAACTTAGACAACCATAACACAACAAACACACATACACACATATATCTCTCATACATAAAAATCACTCACAGAAATGTAAAGAGTTAACAATTTGTGAAGTGATTACAAAGGTCTGGTATGGACCGACCATGTGATGCAATGACCATGATAAGGGCTATGGCTATGGTGTGTGCAATGGTGGTAGTGCAAAAGTGAACAATGCAGGGATTGAACAGCACAATAGCTTATTATGACTATGAAAAAACAATGATGTAAACTAGAATTAGAATTGCTTGACGAACAAGAAAAGAAAAGAAATAATATACTTACATAATCAAGAATTCATTAAATCTTTAAACAAGATATGTTTGTGGCGTGGTCCTTGCTAGTTATCTGCTTGTACTGTGGATGTGAACTGAGTTACCACCAGTCTCAAACAATACTGGAGCTTTAAACACTGGAAACATATCCCTTGAAAGTACATTTACAACAGATGCAAAATGTACAAATAGTCAGTCGCCAGTTAACTATGGACATGGTCATGAGTTTAATCCCGATTTCATATTTGAATCCATTGACAGTCCTTCTTTTAATTAATGACAAGGAGCAAGTCATCTGGTCACCTGTCGATGTCACACAACCTTTAATCCCTCCAGTTGCTCTGAAACAGGGAAAATGCCCGCAAACACCAGATGATATGTTAGAGAGTAATAATAGTGCATTCCATTTATACTCTGAAGTCGGATTTTCAGAGGTCAAAGTCAGAAACACGCCCCCGACCTTGTATTTCCGAGCTCTGAACAACCACAGAGTACCTCGAGCTCAAAATACAATGTACATCTTTTTTTTCTGCCACACGGCGTTAATATTTTTTGATTGATTACATGTCACATTGCAACACAGTAATACAGCATGGACCTGATTTATTGACGTGATATCTCAATGTCAATCCAGCTTACTACAATGTGTTGACAGATTGTGATCTTGATTAAAAGAAACCATCATTGACTGGTGGGAAACAAGATGGGAACAGTGGCCTCCAGTAACAAAGTTGCGATTTATTCTCCAGCACAGCTGAAGTGTGAGCAGACAGAGTTCTTTAGAGAAAAAACAAAAAACTAAGAAATGAGTTTGAAATGACTTCACTCAGGGGTTGTAGAAGAATCAATGTGTGTTCAGACTAAACAATAGCACTGAGTCCAAAGGTTATTTTCTTCTAAATTGTCCATCAACTGGTTTGGAGAGAATAAACCACTTAACAATAGGCCACACAGAGGCATGATGTTGTTCTGCCACTGAAGCTCAGCTTTACCACCTGTTTGTGTGTCCAAGTAGGCCTATACATGTGCTTGTCTTTTTATCACAGGCTCAAATTTAAGCTATAAGCCTAAAACTCCCACCATAAGGTTGGTGTGTATGCATTTAGCCAATTTGTTGTTGAATTGTAAACATGTCAACAAAATACAGTTTCGTCAGGTCATTAATACACAAGAGATTACAGTAAACAAAGAACAGAGAACCCAAAACTTGAGCGGGCAAGAGAGGTATAGAAGGAAAGCAGAGGGACGGAGTGTTTGGGAGAGAGAGAGAGGAATATTTAAGGGCAGAATGAAGGAGATAGAGAGAGAAAATAAGAGCAAGAGAGAGATTTAAGATAAATTATAGCACTAAAGGCCACCCTCTCTTCCACATACATCACATCTGGTGTTTGTGTGTGTGTGTGTGTGTGTGTGTGTGTGTGTGTGTGTGTGTGTGTGTGTGTGTGTGTGTGTGTGTTTAATGGATAGGCCACAGGGCTTTGTCCTTTATTAAAGTCATTACAAGGACATCTCCTACACAGCTCACCACAAAAATGTACACACATATTATTTGCAAAACACACACACACACACACACACACACACACACACAAACTCTACAAATTGCAGCAACTGGTGTGGGAGAGGAAGAGATGAGAAAGATGAGAGGCCTCTGGTCCTCATACTGAAGACACAACACGTGCCCGCTGCAGTGACCTGCACCTCAAGTCAGTGAAAGTCCCACATCCCTGAGGACAGACGCTTGGTGTCCTCAGTAGTATGGAGGTCTTGGAAGGATTGATTGAAAAGGACGAATACTGTTGGCTGTGCTGTGTGTGTGATGCAGCAGCAACATCTTTCAAAGACAGTGCGGGATGTCCTGCAGTACACTGTGTAGAGCTGACAGTCAATGAGCCTCTTCTCTGCTCTGCTGCTGTGCACATCTTTACCTTCTTCGCAACAACTGACTGGGATGGAGGATAGAGGATGGGTGGAACTGGACCAGCACTGGTTGTTGCACACCAGGAACATGACAGTGTGGACGCAAGTAACATGACTTGAACTCCAGTCAGGTTAGGGCTGTGAATCTGATCACTTTGCCTTCAACACCTATGGTTTGTCACTTTACTTGGACTCAGTAGCGAACCATGACTCCCTTACCTAGTCGGGAAAAAAAGCAAAGTACCAGCCAAGTTTATTGTGTTCTCTCTTATAGTACTGCAAAAATGATTTATGGCCCCCCCCCCCCCCATCCATGGAGGCTTGGATCAGAGATGTTCTCCATTTTAGTAAACTCAAAAAGATTAAGCATACCAGTTGGTCCACAAATACATTTTTCAAAATATGGCAACCCAATGCAGTTTCATAGTGTGCCTCACTTATATATATATAGATATATATATATATATATATATATATATATATATATATATATATATATATATATATATATATATATATATATATTTCCAGCTCTGAAACAAAATGAAGCTGCTAGTCCAGCCTTAGCAAATGCAAAGAGCACAGAGAGAGTGAGAGTTATCACCAAAACAAAAAACAGCTGATTTCTTAAGCATCACGCAAATACTCCTTACAAATATTCCCATGGTCACACATGCTGCGTGTGCACTTCAGTGAAATATGGTGACAACAGGCTGGGGTGTGAAACGCCACACAATACCAACTATATCTCATGTGCCTACACATCATGACAGCGTGCACACCACAGATATTAAACTATAGATAAGTAATGGGATAACCATCTGCCATCTTACCTGGGTACTGTTTACAACTGTCACCTATGGGTAGACACGTTATAATCAGCTGTGCAGCACCTGTTGCTTTACCAATTATACCAAAGAGACCAGGGAGGCTGGCGTAACTCTCCACCATAGATTATTTACAGTCCCCACACGTCAGAGTAAATTTGAGATGTATTTTTTACATATAGGTCAACTAAAACTACATAAAGGTCAGTCAACTACGTAACTTTACTGTTAGCAGCAGACCAGCTGTGTTCTAAGTCAAAGTTATTGCTGATTGCTGGCTTCAACAGCATTGATTTGTTAGCAAAACACATAACTTATGACCAACCTTGTTTTGTTAGCTACGTCAACTTAGCTCAAAGGTAAGGTTTCATTATAACAAAGTTATTATTATAACCCTAACATTAACATTTGACCGCTAAGCAGCTGATTTCATGCCAATCAAGTGTAAACCTAGAACGTGTTAGCAAGGAGCAGCTGCTCGTCTTCACTTCTAAATCCCATTTCATAATATTTCCAGACAAATCCTGCAGGTTGCATTGCAATCCACACAAATAGTGATTCCCAGGCACATCAACCCAACAGTGATATTAACCACAGGACCGCAACATGGAACACTAACATTAACCGACCACACAATCAGCTGAGGGGTCGCACTTAACGTGATGTTCACCACATCTAACGTTAGCTAACCCAAAATTCAAAATTACAACATGTCATATCTATTGTTTTATATCTTTGGTGCACACTGCCAAGTAACCATTAGGACCGACACTTCGGAACCATGGACAGTGAACAGCGATCACAGCATGTTGGAACCCACCACCACAAATAAATATTATTAGATTGGCACAGTGGCCTATTCAATATACAGTTGTGTTCAAAATAATAGCAGTGTGATTTAAAAAAAAGTGAATAATGCTCAAAATCCTTAGAATAGCTTTTAATTCCATAATATCATTGCCTTGGGAACACTGCATATTCAATTCCAAATCAAAACATGATCAATTTTGGTCATGTTTTGATTTGGAATTGAATGTGTTTGTGTTCTACCTTTACAGAAAGTGAAGAAAAAGGAATATTAGGCTGTTCTCAATGGTTTGCTTTACTTTGAATCACTAATATTTAGTTGCATAACCATTATTTCTGAGAACTGCTTCACATCTGTGTTGCATGGAGTCGACCAACTTCTGACACCTGTGAACAGATATTCCAGCCCAAGACCATTGAACTACATTCCACAATTCCTCTGCATTACTGGGTTTTGCCTCAGAAACAGCATTTTTGATGTCACCCCACAAGTTTTCTATGGGATTGAGGTCTGGGGATTGGGCTGGCCACTCCATAACATCAATCTTGTTCATCTGGAACCAAGATTACTGGTGTGTTTTGGGTCATTGTCTTGTTGAAAGACCCATTTCAAAGGCATTTCCTCTTCAGCATAAGGCAACATGACCTCTTCAAGTATTTTGATGTATTGAAACTGATCTATGATCCCTGGTATGCGATAAATAGGCCCAACACCACAGTATGAGAAACATCCCCATAACATGATTTTTGCACCACCATGCTTTACTGTCTTCACAGTGTACTGTGGCTTGAATTCAGTGCATGGGGGTCGTCGGACAAACTGTCTGCGGCCCCTAGACCCAGTCAATGTGTCCTTTGGCAAATTTCAACCCATTCAGTACATGTCTTTTTTGTCAGCAATGGGACTTTGCGGGGGCTTCTAGCTGATTGCTTAGCTTCACATAGCCTTCTTCTGATCGTAACAGTACTCACAGGTAACTTTAAGTCTTCTTTGATTTTCCTGGAGCTGATCATTGGTTGAGCCTTTGCAATTTTGGCTATTCTTCGATCCATTCGAATGGTAGTTGACCATTTTTTCCCACGTCGTTCATGTTTTGGATGCCATTTCAAGGCATTTCAAATCATTTTGGCTGAGCAGCCTATAATTTTCTGCAGTTCTTTATATGTTTTCCCCTCTCCAATCAACAACCCATTTTGTTGAGTATTTCAGTGTGAAATGCACAATAACCAGCATGCACAACATTTGCTTCCTTCCTTCCTTAAAGGGGTGATGCAAAACCGATTTTACCTTATCATAGTTGAATAATGACAGTTTAGTGGGTAACTAGGACATACATAGAACCTCAAAATCCCATTGACACCTCTTTCCTCTGCAAATCTCACAATTTGAAACTGCCTCTGAAAACGGGCAGATCTCAACGAGCCGCCGAGTTGACGTCAACTCGGCGGCTCCTCCTCATTTGGCTCTAGACTCTATCTTTGTCACGCCCAAACATTTACATAGGCTACACCAATGATCTGAGGTCAGCTTAGTCTTCTGAATAGGTCGCAGATCTCAGAAATTGTATACATTGTTCATCTGCTATTTTACCAATAAATTCACTTCTGAGACTTTTTTATGCTTTTATTTATTTTTTATTGATGTCTAATTGCAAATTTTGTCGCAACGCCGCAACGCCGCTGCCCTGACAGAGCTCCAAGGCCTGCAGCTCCCCTCTTCCTGCTAAATGGCCGGTGTGTGTGAGTGAGAGCGCGGTCAGCGAGCTTGTTACGCCAGCAATCTCTACCACAGGTTCTGCTAATCTTATAATGTGTGAAATTATAATGTGTTGAGTTATTTAAACAACCGATCGGGGAAATAAACGCCTTTGTCCACGAGTTTCATTGATAGAGCCTGCAGCTGGATGGAGCTCTATCAATGAGCGCTAGCTAGCCTCCTCTTAGAATTCCTCTGAAATTCACAAAAATTCATTAAATTGAAATCGGACACCATTGTTAGCTTTATAAGACTTTGGGGTAGATGTTATATAAGTGGAGTGATGAAATTCAAACTGTAAATATAGCTACTCTAGTTATGCCGGCAGCTGGCAGCCTCGAGTATTCCAGTAGTCCAGTACCCAGGGAAACGGTGACTTTCACTGGGTATGGAGGATGCCGCTTTCTCGTCAGACTGTGTGGAGATCCTCGCTAAAGTCCGACACGTCTTACCAAATTTGCAATTAGCCCATCAATTTTCGTAAAACGGCCGATATTTGAGTTTTATATAGTTGATTTCTCGCGACAAAAGTCTCAGAAGTGAATTTAATAACGAAATGACAAACAATGAATAACTTTGCCTGTGTCTGAAATATGAGACCTGCTGTCTCGTCTCCAATGTGTTTCTATGTGGTTCGCTCAAACCAATCAGCGCGCAGCTCATCTAAATATTCATGAGCATACCATATTTGGAAGAAAAGCTCTTGTTCCAAATAGAGCCATATTCACAGGGTAGTTAAGGGCCTAATAAAATAGCATTCGGACAATTTTCAGCCCAACCAATGTTACATACCCTATTAGGAGACCTTAAGGAACAGTGTGAAATACCCTATATAATCATTCTATCACCCCTTTAAATATGGGCCATAATTGACACCTGTTTCTTCACAGAATCAATCACCTCACTAATTGAACACAACACTGCTATTATTTTGAACATGCCCCTTTCAATTACAGATTCAATTACACAGAATGAGCAGCATGCATGTCATGATTGTTGCGTCTGTTGGTTTTCTATGACTCGACAACACTTACTAGTAAATTATTTGCCATGTAGGAATATCACTTCTACCAAAAAAAAATATATATATATATATATATATACTGTATATTACATATATATGTATGTTACGGTTTATATGGGAAACTTTAATTATGCAGAATTACAGTAAATGTGCATAATGTTGGTAAATGTGAAGGTTGATGGTAATTCTGCATGATGACCGGGTTCCCAAATAAACCTTAAAACAGTGTCAGTGGTAGCCAGAATAAACTCAGTTGGCATGGCAGCCTATTAGATTTTTAATACAGATGTTTTTAATACTGAATTACCCGATGATTTTCAATTTCAAAGATTTTTGCTCACCTTAGTCACTTAGACACAAATGCATGGGAAAATAAAGTCCATGTTGAGAAATACCAAAGTTCCCCTTTAAGTGAAGGAGGATGGTGTGTTATTTTCTTCCATCTCCATCTGGACCAACAGGCGGCTGGGACCATCTGCTGCTCTGCTAAAGGTGCAACAAAGATGACTGTCGCTGCCCCACAGGCTGTCATACATCTACAGGGAGCACTGATTCAGCAAGTATTCGTCTTACTGCAGAAATATATCCTCCTTTGATGTTTTAATGATGGTGAAGTGCACTGACTAACACGTCTAAAATCTCCTACAGGCAGGGTCCAGTCTTGTATACTTGAAAGCAGTACTTGAGTAAAAGTACGAGTATTTTATCAGAAAATGACTTTGGTAGAAGTTAAAGTCTCCTTCTAGAATATTACTTGAGTAAGAATCTCAAAATATCTGGTATTTACTGTACTTGAGTTTTAGAAAGTAATTTCATGATATTAAATGTAGTTAATTATAGGAACTAAAAAGTAAAAAAAAACAAAAAAAAAACATAAATTCAAAGTCTGACATCAACAAAGAGACAAAGAACAGAAACAGAAAGTTTCCAGAAATATAAATTACAAAGTATAGAAACGTGAAAATTACAGTTACATTACAACACTGGCAGGGTCCTAGCTTCCACTGATGGCACTCAGGTCATTTGGTGATATTGAGCTTTTTGCAACCTTTAACTAGACTTCAACTTCGACTTTGACTTCTCTTTATTGATCCTTTTGGGATGACTCCCGCAAGGAAATTAGATTTCCAGCAGCAGATTTTAGCAGCTTACAAAACACTCTTTAAATAAAGAGGTATACAAAAATACAGTAAAGAAAAAATACAGTATAAGAATAACAATGACAATAAACTTTTAGCTAAATATTTATTTACAAAAAGTAAACAAACAGTAAACAACAATAAACTACAGATAAATAAAGATAAGTATATAGTTATATAGGACTGTGTACGGTATTGTGTTATTGTACAGTTAATAAATAAATGACATTTAGCATAAATTAGCAGTTAAGAGCAGTTAGAGTGTCCAGGTATGTATGTGAGTAGATTATTAATTTATTGCACAGTGAATGAGTGAGTGGCTACCACTCCTTCCCTTACTTCCTGTTCTGTTCTGTCCTCTTTACCCTATTTATTCTATTTCCTCCTCCCCCCGAGTGAGGAGTTGTAGAGTATGATGGCATGAGGGACAAAGTAGTTCTTGAGTCTGTTGGTCCTACACTTGGGAAGGAGCAGCCTTCCACTGAACAAGCTCCTCTGGTTGCTGATGACGGTGTGCGGTTGGTGGCTGGCATTGTCAGTAATGTCCAGCAGTTTGTCCAGTGTCCTCCTCTCTGCCACCGTCACCAGTGAGTCCAGCTTCATGCCAACCACAGAGCCGGCCCGCCTGATCAGTTTATCCAGTCTGGAGGTGTCCTTCTTGGATATGCTGCCCCCCAGCACACCACAGTGTAGAAGAGGATGCTGGTAACCACAGACTGGTAAAACATCCACAGCAGTTTGCTGCAGATGATGAAAGACCGCAGTCTCCTCAGGAAGTATAACCTGCTTTGTGTCTTTCTGTACAGGTGGCTGGTGTGTGTTGTCCAGTCCAGTTTATTATCCAGCCACAGCCCAAGGTATTTGTATGATTGCACAGCCTCCACCTCAGCTCCCTCTAGCAGGACTGGTCGCGGTCTTGGTCTGGACCTCCCAAAGTCAATGACCAGCTCCTTTGTCTTAGAGGTGTTGAGCTGTAGGCAGTTATTGCGACACCAGAGAGCAAAATCCCCCACCAGACTCCTCTGGAGATACTCCTCCTCTCTGTCACCCCTGATACACCCAACGATGGCTGTGTCATCGGCGTACTTCTGTATGTGACACAGCTCCGAGTTGTAACAGAAGTCCGAGGTGTACACGGTGAAGAGAAGAGGAGCCAGCACTGTGCCCTGGGGGGCTCCAGTGCTGCTTACCACAGTGTCAGACGTGGTGTCCAGTCTATCAGATAGGTGTCCACTCCCATCCTGTTCAGTTTGTCCTGAAGTATAGGGGGCCGGATGGTATTGAAGGCACTGGAGAAGTCACTGTGCCGCTTCCCTTATCCAGATGGGAGTGGACTCGGTGTAGCATGTAGAGGATGGCATCCTCCACACTAACATTTGGCTGGTACGCAAACTGCAGCCAGTCCTGGGCGTGTTGTACCTGAGGTCTGAGGAGGCTGAGGAAGAGCCGCTCCAACGTCTTCATCAGGTGTGAAGTGAGTGCCACCGGTCGGAAGTCACTCAGCTCGCTGGGCCTGTTCTTCTTGGGAACCGGAACGATGCAGGATGTTTTCCAGAGGGTGGGCACTCTCCCTAGCTGTAGGCTAAGGTTGAAGAGGTCTTTAGTAGTCTCGGACACACTTTATCTGCTGCTTTCCTGGGCCGGAGCTTCCTCAGCTGTCCTCTGACCTGGTCTGTGGTGATGTGAAGCAGGGATTGTGTTGAGGTGGGGGAGGAGGAGGGGGGGGATTGTGGTGTCAGGGGGGGGAGTTGTGTAGAGGGAAGAAGGAGAGATGGCTGCGGTGGGGGTGGGGGGGGACAAGGACAAGGGCTGGTTAAACCTGTTGAAGAAGTCATTCAGCTCATTCGCCCTCTCCATTTTCCGCGCTGTAGCTCTGGTCTTTGTGTTGTGACCTGTGATGGTCCTCACACCTTCCCAGACCTCCCTCATGTTGTTCTCCCTCAGTTTCTGCTCCACCTTTTTCCTGTAGCTGTCCTTAGCTTCCCTCATACAGTGTTTCACCTCCTGCTGTGCTGCCTTCATGGCCTCCCTGTCCCTGCTCCTGAAGGCAGCCTTCTTCTTGTTAAGGACAGCCTTGACTACCCGCGTTACCCATGGCTTGTTATTAGGGTAACAGCGGACAGTCTTGATGGGGGAGACCATGTCTGCGCAGAAGTTCAGGTAGTCCGTCAGACAATGTGTCATCCCCTCTATGTCCTCACCATGCAGGTTGATCAGCACATCCCAGACTGTGGTGTTGTAACAGTCTCTCAGGGCACTTTCCATCTCAGGGGACCATCTCCTGATGGTGCGAGTTGTCACTGGCTGTTGTTGGACCAGGGGAGTGTACAGTGGATGTAGGTGAACCAGGTTGTGGTCAGACTTCCCCAGTGGGGGGAGGGGAGTCGCTCTGTATGCATCCCTCACATTAGCATACAGAAGATCAATTATCCTGTTGTTTCTCGTAGGACAATCTACAACCTGGTGAAAAACAGCCAAAGAAGAATCCAAAGTTGCATGATTAAAGTCCCCAGAGACGATCATAAAAGCCTCTGGGTGCTGTGTCTGCCGCCTTGCTGTGACGGTGTGGATCTTCTCACAGGCAGTGGCTGCGTCCGTTCTAGGAGGGATGTAAACACAGACGGTAATTACGTGACTGAACTCCCTCGGCAGATAATATGGCCGCAGGCTAACAGCTAACAGCTCGAGGTCCTGGCAACATGAGCCTGTCTTTATGGAGATATGTCCTGGGTTACACCAGCGGTTGTTGACATACATGATGAGTCCCCCACCTTTGCGTTTTCCACTCGCTTTTGTGTCTCTGTCGGCTCTCACGGCAGTGAATCCCAGCAGGTCAACGTTAGCATCCGGTACAAGGTGGTTTAGCCATGTCTCCGTAAAGATGAACGAGCTGCTCTCACAGTAGAGCCGCTGGTTGTTCAGCGCGGACAGCTTGTCGATCTTGTAATCGACTATGTGTTACATTTAAATCTGGTGGATATCTGGAAAACTCACTCCCCAGAACAATAATCTGTGACCATCAACAGTTCACGCCTTTGCTTCAGTGGCTTATTTTCTGGTCTTTAAAGTGGCCATATTATGCTCATTTTCAGGTTCATAATTGTATTTTGAGGTTGTACCAGAATAGGTTTACATGGTTTCATTTTCAAAAAACACCATATTTTGTTGTACTGCACATTGCTGCAGCTCCTCTTTTCACCCTGTGTTCAGGTCTCTGTTTTAGCTACAGAGTGAGACCTCTCACTGCTGTAACATCTTTGTTGGCAGTCACACATGCTCAGTAGCTAGGTAAGGATTACATAAGCTAGCTGTTTGTTTCTCCAACTTCAGTAGGACAAGGCAGGATTAGCCAGCAGACTTCTTCTAAATGAGGGCGCACTTCCAACTTTGCGTGGAATACCTGCAGATCAGGGACATGGAAGTAGTTCTTTTGTAGATTCTGGTGAACTAGTGTGTGTTGTAGCAGTGTTTTGCCATTTAGAACGAGCTAGCATGCTACGGTTAGCCACCTCGTTTCGGCTAGTGACGTAAAAAGCCCTGCCGATTTTGAACAGCTCACCCGGAGACTGAAAGCAGGACACATTCAGAAACCGTTTGTTTTTCCAAGTTTGTTTCTGTGTGGAAGCACAAGAGACACAAAATAACACCCCGAATCCCAGAAAAAGTGATTTTTTCATAATATGATCACTTTAACAAACATTGGTCATAGATTCCACATTTCATTAAAAATATAAAATGAACATTGTATAATCACTTTGAATGGCCTGCTGTTTAGCCTCAACATTTACATGGGACATAAGCCTACATTATGACATTTACATTCAAATACAACAATACTTTTAGTCATTTTTTAGGAACTTTCTGTGGAAATGGTCACATAATATCATTTTAACTTTAGCTTGGATTTCATTGAAAATATTGGCAAAACTACCATGATCAGTAGTTCCACTTAATCAGCAGGATGAATTGCAGAATGTCATCCACAATGAATATTTTTCAGATTTGTGATTTAGTTTAAACATCGGTTAGGAGCAGGCAGATCCTCCTTTGGGACAAACCAAAGTAATTCTTGAATAATATTGTTAGAGCAGTGGTGGGTATTATGTGAGATTGTAGAAATATTAGGATATAGGTTTTTAAAAAAAAACAGACTTGTATTTTCTGTGTAGTTCTGGTTATGAAACAATGTTTAACCCTTGTATTGTCTTCCAAAATTGAAAATGAACTTTTTTGGCACTTTTTTCAAGGCTTTTGGCGCTTTTTAAAGCATTTTATTTTATTCATTGTCAATAAAACTAGTTTATATAAAATAATACCACATTTTTTTGTTTAAAAAATGCATTCATTATGAATTATTATCACTAATAGTTAAGATCAGAGGATGTTGAGTGGCTCACAGACTGGTATATGTCAAAGTTTAGTCTGGATACTGTTTTGAAACCATCTAAACATTTTAAACACCCAAAAATCAATGGAAGTAATTCTTCGCATTTTACGTGCGAAGAATGTTGTATGGGTTCCAACCATGTTATTTTTGGGCCATTTGTTTGAAAGAAACCCATATTTCACATTTAAAAAACTGGTCAAATTTGGCCGACAACAGAATGTTTAAAATGAAACAGATGGCCGTAGTGTGATGGTGAAGTCTGTAGGTCATGTTTAGCTAGGGCTGGGTACCAAATTCAATACTTTTTATGCACCCACCGAATTGCCTCCTTAATATCAAGTATCGGAAAATGTCTCATCATTCAATGCCCAATTTCAATCCCTAAGGAGTAAATCTCATCAGCGTCAGTGAGCCAATCAGCCCGCAGCATGCAGAATGCGTCTACCAAGGTTTAATAATGTCTGTGATTGGCTGTCTAACGTTACATGTTCTAGAGACACATGCAGGAAACTCTTTTTGTTTTATAAAATTGGTATCGGAAAAAGTAGGGATGCATCGAATCCAGATTGTTAGGGTTCGGCCGAATACCGAATTCACTGGTTAAGATTCTGCCGAATCCGAAACCGAATCCTACTCCCATCCTCAGCCCATTAACAAAGTAAACACATTCATGAAGTAAACAACGTTGCACTACTCGTATTCTTTTGGATGTTTCATACCAGATGTTGTAACAGCGGTGATGTTGTGTATTGTTTAGGGTCCTCGCCACCACCAGACAAATCGGCATTGTAAATTGAACATGTAGCTGGACTTGAATGGCCTTCTTTTGATTGAAAGTACTGTCAAACAACACTTTTTCTGCTCACGAGTTCCATTTTCACTTTCTCACAGCCTGCTGCATTGAACGGTCCACCTACATAAATACCTTCCTGAAATCAACGGCGGAGTCATTACGTCGACCAGCGTAGCGCGCGTAGTGCAAGCATAGGGTTCGAAGTCACAGTATTGGTATAGGTACTGATATCATACATTTTTGAATTATACCCAGCTCTACGTGTAGCAGGGCGCAGGTCCTGACGGCCTAGACCCCCCACGACCCGCGGCATCTGCCAGGGCTGCTGCTGGAGGCAGGGACGCTGACACTCTTTTGGGATCACTAACAGAGCGTCGGCTTACTAATGGGAACACCGCTGAGCTGCTTTCACATGGGAACCCCCACCCCTTGACCTTCATCATCTGTCGGGGAGTTCCAGGTTTCCTCTGCTGAGAACAGACCGGACCACACTGAAGGGTTAGGATGGATGACGTGGACTCACTGTCGGTGCCAGCTGAGGGATAAAAGGGAGAGAGATAGCGCTGCGTGAAATGCAGGGGGTGTGAACACAGCATTAAAGCAATACAAATTAAAAAAAAAAGATAGGATGAAAGGAATATGTATGAACACATTGTAATCTTGAGTGTTGCTCAGTCATGGAATGATCAGACATTTTATGTTGCATTCAAACTCTGTGAGCATCCAGGATGCAGACAGCCAACATGTGGGTGGAGAGAAAGCGGAGATGGTTGCAGGGTTCCAGTCAGGATGACCCTGTGCTCAGCAGCAGCATTTGGTTTCTTCACTATCAATAAGTGAAGTCCCAGTTGTTATGTTGTCATGTTGGAGAAGGCCACATAATACTGGGGCTGTTGACCCTGTGTGTGTGTGTGTGTGTGTGTGTGTGTGTGTGTGTGTGTGTGTGTGTGTGTGTGTGTGTGTGTGTGTGTGTGTGTGTTGTAGCCTTTGAACTTCATTATTGATTTGGCTCTTAAAGTCTCTCTCTCAATCGCTATGACTCCCTCTTTCTCTTACACACAAACACACACACACACACACACACACTAGCAACCACACACACACACACACACACACACACACATATATATATATATATATATAAAAGTTTCATCTATGAAGAATTACAAGAATTACGGTATTCTTCAACACTAACATTTATTTTTGGCCCGTGCCTTTTAAATTCAGATATATTTTATGACTTATATGACATAATTTGGGCACCTCTGGTCTAGATGATCCTTTGCTGTTTGTAGTGCTAGAACTGAATACTTGACTTTTCGTTGGTTGGTTAGGTATTCAGTTTTTAATTTTGTGATTCGGATATTCTGCTTTTTTGTGTTTTTTTCAATACTGTAGAATAACAGAATACTTACTTGGTTGCAGGGTTCCAGTCAGGATGACCCTGTGCTCAGCAGCAGCATTTGGTTTCTTCACTATCAATAAGTGAAGTCCCAGTTGTTATATTGTCATGTTGGAGAAGGCCACATAATACTGGGGCTGTTGACCCTGTGTGTGTGTGTGTGTGTGTGTGTGTGTGTGTGTGTGTGTGTGTGTGTGTGTGTGTGTGTGTGTGTGTGTGTGTGTGTGTGTGTGTGTGTGTGTGTGTGTGTGTGTGTGTGCTCAGCAGTGTCTGTGCCTCCAGGCTTTAGTCTGGTCCTTCATGCTGAGCTTCTGTCCGGAAATGCACACACTCTTAAAGTCTCTCAATCGCTATGACTCCCTCTTTCTCTTACACACAAACACACACACACACACTAGCAACCACACACACACACACACACACAGCATCGCCATTAAGGCGTTAACGCTGACAGCTGACAGCTGTAGAATAACAGAATACCTGAAAAATTAATGCCTAATCGAACCGAAATACATTTTGTAGTAGTGTTTCACACACACACACACACACACACACACACACACACACACACACACACACACACACATACACACACACACACACACAGCTGTTCTGTTTCAACAATGTTAAAAAGGTGCATGCCGAAATTCACCGGGATTTTTTCCGGGATTTAAAAATAAATAATCTAAAATAGTGTAGTGATGTGATATATGATCGGGAGTCTGCACAGGGTGTGTATTTGGAAAACTGACTGGGTGCTCTAGCCCTTCCACTTCCTGCCTGGCCTGTGCGTCCCAGCTGGTGGAATTAGAAGCGTTGTCTGGTGTGGCTGTGATTGGTCAGCCGGCCGCAGACCAGCATGAATGCAGCACAGGCGCGCCTGGGGGAATACAGGGGTTTCTGAATTAGTAATATGATTTCTATGATAGTACAAACACAATAACATTTGATTGCAGTAAAAAAGTCCTCTTTAGCATACAGGACAATAATTTACTCGTAGATTGAACAAAGTGACTTAGTTTAGCGTTTTTCGGCTAGTCGGCTTGAGAGACCAGCACTTTGTGGAACAGATCTATCTTGAATAGAGAGGAGCCAGAGCCTTGTAAACTCCATGAAGTCAGATAGAAAATCTAATGAAATCAACAACCCAGGCATGGACTTGAAATCTTATCTCAGTCAATACATCTGAATTCAAATTCCATATTTATCATCTTTAGCTTACTTTGAGCGTCTTCTAGCTGCGTACACTCTGCAGCCCGCTGTGACCTGCACTCCCACTTTACAGCCACGTCAGCACTGACTGCCTGCGCTCCGCCTCACAGCTTAATTGTTTCATACTTCATATCCCAAATCTGCCCTGAGTTTCACATCGATAGTAGTACACACACTCACACACACACACACACACACACACACACACACACACACACACACACACACACGCTTTTTATTTGTGCACATACACACACACACACACGGTGTGCACACCCGAGCCCCTGCGCCCCATGTATCACTCACTATAGGCCCTGGAGCTTTGTTACAACTGAACCACTATCCAAACTGCCAAGTGTGTGTGTGTGTGTGTGTGTGTGTGTGTGTGTGTGTGTGTGTGTGTGTGTGTGTGTGTGTGTGTGTGTGTGTGTGTGTGTGTGTGTGCGTGTGTGTGTGTGTGTGTGTGTGTGTGTGTGCGTGTGTGTGTGTGTGTTGCAGGGCTTGAGGGGGTCATTCAATTTTAATTTGAAATGGGATTTCTCCCTGTCTGCTCAGCAAAACAAAAGCAACAGAACAGAAAAAAAGAACCTCAACTCAATTATGCTTCCATGGTCTTTATGGGGGAGGGGAGGGTTAGAATATGTCTTTGTCTGAATTGCTTTTTGACTTTGACTAAAAACCTCATAAAAGTCCTACAACAGGGCGACAGAAAAATTACTGTAGCATTCCCAACTTGGGTGTAACTAAGATATTTCTCCAGAAAAACTATTTATTCTCGCATTTCTCTAAAAATGCAAAAACCAGATATCATCGATATTTCAAATGGGCTCAGATGTCCACTGTACAGCAGAGGAAAGGTCCCCAAAATATCTGAAACACTCTTGTGTGTTTTAGTTACCTAGTTATGCTACCAGATTCGAAAAACAAATTGCAGCATTCACATGTATGTATGTAGGAAAGCTGCCCTATTATTGTGCTTCTGTAAAACTAAAGGAAATGTGATGTTAGTACACGTTAGTTAGCCTTGTTCCTGCAGAAAAAGTCATTCTGTCAGGTTAACATTCAGCTTGCGCTTAATCTTCCCCAGCTAAATGAATATAGGTGAATTTAAACATGTTGGCTAGGTGTGTTTGCTGACTATAAAAAAAAAAAACATCAAGCTGTTGTTATACTGAATATTAATCAAAGTAATTTATTGAAGCTAGTCTGCACATTAAGGTAACATTTTGGAGTCCCGTTGTACCAGATAGCAGTGTTTACGTCAGCCATCCCGTTACTACACTAGGAAGGTCCAACAAGTCACGTGAAGGTGCCTTTATTGGCATTATGGAAACAATGTTTGCACACCCTGCCCAAAAATGTACAGCCTTCCCTTCCTTTTTTAAACAATTATAGTGTCTTGAGTTATAGAGGATTGACTTCCGTGTGTTTTACTGTAACTGTTTGAAGACACGGAATGTAGTCTATATCCACGACGGTCCACTTCCGGGATTGCTTCAGGTGCCACCGAATATTCCGCCAGATGTCCCTCATTTGGGTTGGATGTCCGTCCCCTTCCTCTTTCTCTGTGTTGGCGTTCTAACCTCTGGTGGATTTGTGAGGACTATGGTTAACTGCTCCTCAGATCTCTGCAGGGTAAATCCAGACAGCTAGCTAGACTATCTGTCCAATCTGAGTTTTCTGTTGCACGACTAAAACTACTTTTGAACGTAAACATGTTCCACCAAAACAAGTTCCTTCCTGAGGTTTAGCACCGCCCAAGACGATTGTGATTGTTTTAAAGAAATGCCAATAAACCAGAGCATGTTTTTCTCCCATCCTGGAATACTGTGTGGACTAGCCAGACCTTATTCCGCAGCGCTGTGGAGGAAGGTTTGGAAATGCGAGACGACACTGAATGTAATGTACTGGAGTCCGCGCCCACTGCAGCCACGTGACCATGCCCACTCCCAACTCCCCTGTCCCCAAATTCGCTTCACTTCATACTGTTGTAACATCACTATGTCACTTTACTTTGACGAGAGTACACGAGTCTAAGCTGGAATTATGTTCCACCATGAAAACCATTCAGTTCTTATAGCCTAACTATGGAGATGAAGCAGCCAATGGGATGTCTATATTTCCTGAAGGGGGCGGAACTTGAAAGGATTTCGCAGGCTGCTGATGGATTCTCTTGTGTGATTTTATTGTTAAAGGAATTATGATTCTTTGAGTTTTGTTAATCATTTGAACATTCGTATGTATGCATCATGTTCTAAAATGCTCACACTGTTCACTGAGCTGTGATATGGAAATTGAACTAGGCATTTCGTAGACTGGACGGAAACACCAATATGTGTGAACTGATGTCAAGGTCACCAGTGGGGGAACAATACTGTTTTCTTATAAAAACTTATAAAACTGATCTGTTTAGACCTTGATATTTTCTCTGTAACTTCCCTGTAATTAATCACATGAACTTTTGCAATATATCACTTTAACCATCTCCGTGTTCTCTGTGCTTCTGTGTTTGTATATTGAGTCTTAGGGTCCTATTTTAACCATCTAAGCGCACGGTGTGAAGCGCATGGTGCAGGTGCGTTTAGGGCGTGTCCAAATCCACTTTTGCTAGTTTGATGGCGGAAAAAATGGTCCGTGCGCCGGGCGCATGGTTCAAAAGGGTTGTACTTTGTGTACTTCATTAATCAGAGGTGTGTTTTGGGCGTAACATGCAATAAACCAATCAGAGATCATCTCCCATTCCCTTTAAAAGCCAGGCGTGTTTGGACCTTGGAGCATTGCTATTATGATGGAGGATTTGCACCGTAATATATTTATTTGTAATTTTTCGCATTTGTGTGCTGTGTGTGTAACAAGCATAGTGTGCGCTGTGCACGAGCATAGGAGCATTTTACTAATTTGCTGTTAAAATAACAATGAAATGCTGCGTTATTGACTTTAGACCAGGTTTTTGTTGGTCAATGGCACGATCACTTCCCACTGCCTCAAGATAGCAATACGCCAATAATTCACCTGAACACACCTCCCTGTAAGACCAGCACGCCCAGAATGCACCTGAACACACCTCCCTGTAAGACCAGCACGCCCATGGGCGCACAGATGGACGTAGGTGCATTTGCTATTTAAACGACGTGGGCGCTGGACGGGAAACTGACAACTGCGTCGTTCTTAAACTAGCAAAGACACTTGCGTCAGGCTTTGTGTTGCGCTGCGCTGCGCCGGGTGCAAGATAGGGCCCGACGTGTTCTCTGTGCTTCTGTGTTTGTATATTGAGTCCTAAAGTGCATCACTGGAGAGGTCAGGAAATCTCCATAACATTATCACAGAAATGTTTCCAACTTTAACCACATGGTGGAAGATGTTTACTGAGGCTTCTTGAAGTATTGCCTCGCAGCATGCATTAGATTCATATTTAATATCACTAACACTATTTCAGTTATTTTACTTCCCAGTATCTCTTCAAGTCCATCATGACATATGATGAATACAAGGCTACTGTCTGAGAACAGGAGCTGTTCATCTTACAGCGTGTGAGACATTTATTCATCCCGGGACTCACCTTATTAAGACATACAAGCATCCTGTCACACACTGGCACAAACAGGACCCTGTCAGCCACTGTGGGACTCATCATTTCAGATCCCATCTTATGATACTAAAAAGACAAAGAAAATGGATCTGCCAGTGAACTAGATAAGCAAAGGTTTATGGGTACTTAAAGGGACAGTGCATCTATCCATCCAGATAAATTGTCGCCCTCAGTGGCTTTTGGTTTGTAAGATGGCTGACCCTGTGAGCTGTAAGCCACTGGTAGGCTGGCTCCCTGTGAGTCAGCAGCAGGAAAAAGATGAAGGCTGTGGTGTGATGCCATTGAGTGGGGGGGGGGGGACAGCACAAATTAATGGTGTCCTGGAGCCTCACTGCCTCGGTTTACATGCACATAGTATTCAGAAAAGACAAAAAGACAATATTCCGACTAAGCTGTTCAGATGGCTAATGAAAGTGAATATTCCACTAATATTAACATGTAGCTGCACAAAACGGGATTTTTTTTCAGAAATGAAGGACTACTTGGAGTGTGTGAACACAGCGTATCTCTTTCATTCCTTCAACCAGATTCTTGAAAATGTCATATCCAAAAACCTGTTGATATCCAAGTCTTTGATTATGTATAAAAGTAGCTGTTTCTCCTTCTTTTCTTTCAGCTGTGCATCTCTACCGCAGCCCTGTAAACTGATGGCTGGTTGGTTTGTGAACAGTAACCATAGCAACGCACAGACTTGACCATAGGCAGGAGGCCGTAAACTGTCATAAACTGCAGCAAAAACCCTGATTGAGACGCAGATTCTGAAAGCGCTGTATACATGTGCAAAGAATGTTTCTAAAACCAGAATACTGTAATACAGATCACGTTTTTCCCCTATCCCAGAATGCTGTGTGGACTAGCCAGACCTTCCTTCGCAGCTCTGTGGAGGAAGGTCTGCAATGTGAGACTACTCTGAAGCTAATCCGGTCACTCTCTCGCTCTACCGCACATTTCCCATTTGAAGCACTGAGCATTTTGCTGAGCAGCCAATGAACATCAAGAACATCTGGAGTGTTCAACACGTCACTGTCATTCACTGTCATTCACATTCATTCATTTGACTGTGTTGAGGGATCAGTTTGGCGTACTTATGAGTGCGGTGCAGATGTCCGAGAGCAGCGGGACACAGAGAGGAACAGAGAGGAGGCGATGCTCGCAGCTGCAGGAGAGTGGGAGCTTCACGCAGCATGTGCAGCTCGGATGATGGCTACAGGCGAGTTGTGGAGGAGGTCTTGGCTTCCACCAATACAGATTTATCTTTAGACCAAGGGATTGAACATTCACTGCCCACAGTGTTTCACCACTGATCTGGAGATCTTTTGTGCTGTCGAGGGCTCTATATATTTCTCCTCGAACAAAAATACTAAAAGCTAA
>NC_135862.1:34322617-34360117 GCF_031162955.1 Sander vitreus
GAGACAATATGTTAATTAATGCATCAATGAAGGTTTTACAATCATCATGATTTCCAATTTATGAATGATATTCATGTCTTCTTCATAGGTAAATCTGTAGTTAAAGTGACAGGCTAAAGGAAGTGAACTGTAGTGTTGTAATCAGGGCTAACTAAACATGACTTATTCATTACTTCATCATGTTTGTGGCCCTTGAAATAAAATGCTGACCTAACATTGATAAATAAGATATGATCATCTTTGTGACAACTCAAAAACAAACACGTACATTTTTTAACAACTTTAACCACAGGTTTGCCAATGAAGAAGACATGAACATCATTAATAAATCACAGCTCATGATGATTGTAATAGCTTAATTCATGCATTAATTAATGTATTGTTTCTGCATTAAGTCACACATGAGATACTATAGTGGATAGATATGAAAGGGGGAGAGAGATGGGGGATGACATGCAGCAAAGGGCAGCAGGTTGGATTCGAACCCACACCCCTGCAGGACTCAGCCAACATGGGGCGAACGCTCCTACTGGGTGAGTAGAGGCCGCCTCCGCATGACATACTATTAATCCTTGTACATCATTGACAGTTCATGAAGTACTACATGAATGTATGTTTGTAAGTCATGCATGAATTCATGATAATTCATGTACCCAAGTTCTGCGTAAGGACGCAGGTTGGGTTGAATGGGTCAAACAAACAGGACTTTCACCCAGGAGACTGGGGTTGAAGTCACTTTGAAATGAACTGAGTTTTGTGTATGGGTTATGCAGACTTCAGTCCTTCTTAGGTCACGTCTGTGACGTCCTCATTTTAGTAATATAATAATATATCTTTATTTCAGACTCCAGACTAGGGGATTCAGACAAGTAGGCCATAGCAGTTTTAGGTGACTCATTTTGAGCCAATCCCTGACATTTCACTAACCCTGACTAAGTCTTTTTGTTGCCTAAACCTAACTTGTTCTTTTTACAGCGTTATATTCTTCACTGTTTCATGTTACTAGATATAACAATCATAACCCGGACTAAGACGGGATATTAACCGTTTATTAGCCCAACAGCATGTCTTTACAGCAGCGTGGCTAACACCAACAACAGAAGCTAAAGTTACCAACAATCCATCAGGTGTATTTCAACTATGGATCTAATAGTAGTAAGATACACAACACACAACATACACAACCACACAACGTTTACTACGTGTTTAAAACCGCCCCTGGTTACGTTAAATAGAACGGTCGTATGTGTCGTTCTGGTAATGGACCTATCTATAATGTGGTTTAGGTATAAGGATGTGTTACAGACTGCACATGTAAGACACATTACTGTATATTATATATTATTATTATTATTATTATTAATTATAACCAGGACCTCAAAACCCAATCAATTCTCCTACTGTATGCTGACAGACTAACTGCCCTTGCTGTATCAGTGTGCGGTAATTTGATTCAACATATTTATTAAGTAGTGTGCTAAATGTAAGCACATATCAATTACATGTAATAAAACCCAGATTTGTGACAGAATTTTCACCCTACCTGATATTTCAGGATTAGATAACAATGCATGTCCTGCCTTATTATTTCTGTTCATATTGGCAGCAGTCTTTACAGAAGCAACGTTTTTATTCTGTATAATCTACAGAACACACTGGATATGGTTTTCATAGGGACCCTTTTTTAGTAGAAAGTAGTTTTTACTTTTTGGATCGTTAAGAGTGCAAGGGTGCTCTTCCTGGAGAAAAACAAATACAGCCCCGATGTTGTCTGAGCCTCTGTCCAATCAGCATCACCTGTGCTTACTGACGGGAACCTAAATAACCTGTGGCCAGCCTCGGCCTGAGATTTAAACACAAAGTAGACTTAAACACAAATCAAATGCATGGCTCATACAACATGCATGTACTGCATGTGCAAAAACTACAAATGAGGAGAAACATTCCCTGAAGTTTTCTTCAGATTTCAGCTGTCAGTCAGAGGAATCCTGAGGCTTTACAGTAAAACACAGTTGACTCAACACTGAGCCTGAGTCATCACACACACACACACACACACACACACACACACACACACACACACACACACACACACACACACACACACACACACACACACACACACAAACAAACTGTGTAGCAACAAGGTTCTGGCTGGCTAAAGATCACACTGTCAATCCAAGTCCTCCCCTCTCCAACTCTCCTCACATTCCTACAGTCTACCATCAGGTGGGAGGCCGCTGACAGAGAAGGGGGAGGGCATACGTGGAGTGGAGGTAGGAGAAGAGTGTGAAGGCAAGGTGAAGAGAAAGGAAGAAGAGGCGAGGACAGAGAGAGAGGAGGGTGAAAGAGGGATGGAGTACAATAGAAGACATGAAAGTTTAGGAAAAAAACCAACATATTTTCATTTTCCGCTCGCTCTCCTTCTCTTTGGAATGCATCCTTATCTGGAAGGCTTACATGTTGTTGGTAATTACAGCCTCTTACATAAGCATGAAGGGTTTCTGTCATCACACACACACACACACACACACACACACACACACACACACACACACACACACACACACACACACACACACACACACACACACACTGGCCCCAGTACAGGCTGGTACTGAGAATGATTAGGACGGGTAAGCACAGGGTGTAAATCTGGAGGAGGAAAAGAAAGAGGTGAAAAGCTCAAGTCCAACACACACACACACACACACACACACACACACACACACACACACACACACACACACGCCTAAAACAGTGTTCAGTCTAAAAGCATTTACGCATGTCACGGTGAATCATCTAAAAGTGTGAATGCAGATAATAGCAGTCTGACATGTTCTGATGTCTGATGAATATATTGTTTGATCTTCAGTGTGATGAACCGAGACACGTTTGTTCAGTTCAATCACTTGTGATAAATATTTTACCATGTCTGCAGACTATCAGTTAGAGACAACACTGGAGCATTGTTTGTCATTTCATATTTGGCTCACAGATTAAAGCAGTGACAGCCGACAGATTTGCATCTGTGTTCGCACACTGACGAGATCTGAAAGGACAAAAACACAGATAACATGAGCCAAAGCACACAGACAGCGTCATGTATCCCAGCCTGCCATCAGAAGATAACAGCTGTGTTACAGCACGTGGAATATGTAACTATAGGCCATAAATCAGGCTACTAGAGATAAGCCCTGGTCACTCCTGTGATTGGCTGTCATTGCACATGTTGTCTGTGCTCGCCATGTACATCAGCTGCGGTTCACCTCCATGGACTGTAAAGGCTGCTGTGCAGTCCAATATTACATATATTGTCCCAACTAGAGCCCTGCTTTACTAGTCATGTCCTGCCCAGGTGGCCACCATCACCTGAAACCAGTGTTGAGGCGCTTTATCACGCAGGGTTACACAAAAAGTATCAAGTCCAGTCATCTTTCTTTCTACAGCACATTAAGAACAACAGACCGAGTCCTTTCCAGTCGAGGCAGGTGGTTTAAGATCAGCTGCATATCAGGTGGTGTGTTTGACAACAGAGCGGTTTCCATTCTCTTCATACCTGACCTGTGTGTCAACTCTAGGATCCAGGATTAAACACTACAATGAGGGGTGACAACTGAACTGTGTGTAGGCGCAGAGGGTTGCTTATGTAGCCAAAGTGACAAACACACACACATACACACACACACACATACGCATGCACGCACGCACACACACAGACACACACACACACACACACACAGACAAACACACACACACCCACACACTAGACCGATACCCAGTAAGAGTCAGAGAGATGAATGTATAGCTTTTGATGTGAGTTAATGAAATGTATGAGTGTGTTGCAATGGGGATAAATCAGTTTATAATTCAAATACAAAGTTATAATATGAGACAAAACAAAATACATAATTCTTTCAAATTTGTGTTTAGAAGTTTGAGAGTCTTAATATATTCTTTGAATTCACATAAAAAGGCAGTAAAGTCGGGTGTAACATTTGCTATTTTGCATTTTTATCAAATGTATGCCTACCAAACAAAACCAATACGTTTACAATGAAGTGTTAAATTTCTTATGTTCAAAATATAAAATTATATTTTTACATTCAATTTTGATATTTTGATTAACAATAGCCTGGGCTATGTCATGTGCCATTTGAGTCCAACAAGTAATTAAATGTAGCCTCTATAAAATAAATGTGTGACCGATTTGATTTCAAAATCTAAGAATGTAGAGAAATATATATTTGTAGGAAATATTGTGTATGAAGTTTTAATGTCCACTTCCTAAATCCTATTGGTAATACAGAACTGATATGGTGACAGCCTTGCCCTCTGCTAATCGGTACATTATACACGTTTATGTTGAGGTGTAGCCTATAGTGTTAGTGAGTGCTTCAGCAGCAGCAGTGCAAATGCGTTACTCCGCCCCTCTAGTGTCTTCCGCACCAGGCCCCGCCCCCTCTGCTGTCCACAGTGCCGTCAGCAGCAGCGGGAGGACGGGTTACACCGGCACTGACGCTCACATCCCACACTGGATTTACCGGACTCCACCTGTCGCGAGCGCTCTGTTGTTTTTCCTTACCGTGTCGTAAACGCTCTGACACAGCACGGCACGGGACACAAACACAGGAACGAGAGCTTGGAAAACCGAAAAGAACATAAACAGGTGAAATAATGAGCGCTGCAGTTCTCTGAAGGATTGTTCCGTTTACCCGAGGACCGAAGAGGAAACAGAAGCATAACCCCGGTGGATGGGTTTTATCCGCAGTGCCTGAGCCGAGCAGCAGAGCGGCCGAGCGGGGAGCACCATGTCCAGACCGCCGCAGCCGCAGCAGCAGCACCGGACGCCGTTCAAACTCACCGACAGTGTGGTGGAGGTCAAGAGCAAAGTGAGTGGGGGGTAATGGGGGTGTTCGACTGATAATGTAAGCGGTAGGCTAATAATGAGAGGATACGGTAACGCTGCACCGACTACAGCAACATATTAACCCTCTGCTGTCGTTCAGAGGCTCGGATGATGTCTCTTTAAACTCACCGCTCGACACTGCTAAACAGGGGAATATATTCTGTAGCAGATGAAAAGCGATGGGTGTGCTGACACGACAGGCGGCCTACAGGCTACCCCCACCACTGTTTTAATTCCGAAATATTCCGTCTCTTCTCTGTTTCCAAACAGCCTCTCTATATATAAACTGCTCTCTATACTCTGTCTCGCTGTCTTCTGTCCCGTTCAATTATTCTGCATGTCCCGCCAGCCTGTTACTCTAATGGCCTACTGTACTTTCAGTGATGTGTAGCTACTGTCGACATACAGTATATACCATAGTATACAGACAATATACAGGCCTACTGTCACTTTTGAGTCGACTACAGTTAATGAGCGAGAATAAATATGATCAGCAGGTATACAGGATTGTAGTTAGGGAGTTAAAACTCGCTACTGTGCTTCAGGCCTAAATTATATTTTTAGATTATGTTTTTAACATATAGCCTACATATGTTAAATGTAGCGTAATAACACACTTGTCATTTCTGTGGCGCAAAATAAAACATAATGATCAAAACAAACATGATGTTTTGCAGCTTTAGGTCACTAAAGGTGACAGGAGAGGGCAACGTACACACACACACACACACACACACACACACACACACACACACACACACACACACACACACACACAGTCTGTTACGGTCTCTCTCTCTATAATCTGAACTGCTAACGAGCATCTCTGCCTCTCTATGTAACACATCTGGAAGAGAAGAAAATGATGTTCTCAAAACAAAAACACTTGTTTTTAGGATGTTGTTTTGGCCCCAATCCTGATTTGAGTCCTATCTGCCTAATCCGAGTCTGATCCCAGTCTTATATTTACCTACATATGGATTAAATATCATGTGGAAATAACTGGAGTGCAGACTTTCCCAGGCCATTTGATCCAAACACTGTAGGTCCTGACTAAAAGCTATGTTTGTGTAACTGTGAATATTGTGCACACTGTCTGTTGGTGTGTCGCATATGTGAGTCAGCGTGGAGATGACTTACTGTCAAACACCTGTCATTGCTGTCAGTAAACTATTAATACATATAATTAGCCACATAAGGCTGAACACAGTGTCATAACTTTACTTGGGTGGAGGTGAGTTGTGACTGAAGTAAATATTTTGGAATCAAGCATATTTGTGCTGCATCATTTTCTTAGTCCATCTCGCTGTAGCAGCAGTTTATAGGTACAGGTATATAGGTTTCTAGTGTTTGATTAGTGGAATTCATCCACCACTTTCACATCAAGTCTAAGTTGTGATGAAATGAGTTGGAGTCAGAGCCTGTCCTGCCTTCCTCCGGCACACAGCCGTACTTGGGCTGTGTTATACTCTAATCATTTGGACCAAAAACTGATTTATTTACACAGTTAGGCAGCAAGTCTTGCTTTCAGGTGACTGATTACATTTCAACTGCTTGAGGTTGCTGCGTATGTTATGCAACGTTGTTAAACTGATCAGCAGCATATCACACTAGTGATTCATATTCATGTTTTCATCTTAATCTGAATTATACAGCGTGCTACTGTTCCTTTGTAGCATTAAGAATGGCTTGATTTACTTGTTTAATGCACACCAACACAGTGAGTTTATGCAACAGTCCTATTAACCCATTTACATAATTATATAAGCCTGCCTAAAGTATTTCCAGGGTTTAAAGGACCGACCGGTATGCATCTCGCCCGCCCAAACCAACATGTTTACTGTGAGCTACAATCATACACTTTTTCAAACAATCATACGCATGTGTCTGCACTAACGTCACATCATGTTGTTGATCATGTAAGGCCTCTCTCTTAAATTACTAAATGCTGTAATTTTTTTTAAGCAATTCCTGCATCTGATGCATCCTAGCGTCCAGGCATTTTGCATGAGGAGTGACAAGACCGGGTAGTCCAGAGAGAGATCAGATATGTAGACTGAAGAAAGTTAGAATGGAGCTGTGTTAGTTACATTTCCAGAATGTATCTTAAAGAAGACTGAGCACGGTGCACAGGAATGGATCAGAGATGAGGCATATGAGATTGTGAAACACTGTGTGATGTAAAGTGTAGGAGCACACATGCAGTACCTGTCCTGCCAGCTCCACACAACAATAGACATTTTGTCTCCTCAAAGGACAGAACAGATGAGCTGAGAACAGGTCCAACCCGAACGCATTTCAGATGCTGGGATTCAGCCTACACAATCTTCTTGTCTGTTACGATGCATTCAGACAAAAAAAAGCGATCCGGCGATTTGCAGCAGGGTTGTGTGTCAATGAAACAGCCCTTTTGTGTGACGTCTTCTTGTGTTCTTTAATGTAGCACAGGTAGACTTTCTGTCAGACCGTTTATAGATCTTGCGTTTCTGACAGCACTTGAAGGCAGCTTCATTTCACAGGAGAGAGAGAACGAAAAGAGACGAGCGAGACATAGCGAGTGCTTTGTTGTTGCAGGAAACATTCGGCTATTACACATACTCGGTGCTTGTTTGGTGTTTTAAAACTTTCTTGTGGCAGCGATAGAGGCAGTGATGTTTCCTGTTTCCTGTACGGGACTCTCACACCGCCTCAAAACACATCGACAAGTCTGATCCCTGGTTATATTTCCCAAAAAGTTAAGTCGGTCTCAACTTTTCGCCCAAGGCCCACAGCGTTTTTTGACTGTCCCCCCTGCGGCAACCCCCGCCGCAGCCTAAACGCACTACCCCCGTTCAAAATGAATGGAAAGACCTGCGTTTTTGCCGAACCGTCGGACTGCTGACGCAGGCTGTCTAAACACCTTAAACTGCCTTACCATGGTCACTGTGTCAGAGACATGACAGACTACACGTTGGTCCCCAATAGAGCCCGACCGATAAAGGATTTTTAAGGCCGATATCAATATACAAATATTTGTAAATTTAAAAATCCGATATTCCTATATATTGGCCAATATATATATATTTTTTAAATCCAGAAACGCGTAACAAAACATAAACAGATTTCCGTAACATCAGTTATTTGTAGTTATTCACATTACATATTTATAGTCCTCACTAAAATAATATAATGCAGTTTAAAAATAAACTTGTTTTATTGTCACAACAGAACAGAGGAACATCAAAAATATATTAAAGTTCTGATAAATAAAATAAAAATAATAATAGATATAGATATTAATATATATAATAGATAATAAAATACAAACTTAAGATATGAAACTTAAAGTCCTTTGAACAAAAACACAATAACAAAAAAAGCAATCAAAGAGTGTCATTACAAACAGGGAGGTTGTAGAGCGCCCTCTGGTGGACAGACTATGCAACGCCAACACTCAGAACATGGTTGAAGGATGTTTCGTCCGTTTTTATTTTATTTTTTAAATATTCATTTATTGGCCATTATGAATGCCGATACCGATAATTTGGAAAATGCCTAATATCGGCTGATAATATCGGCCCGCCGAAATATCGGTCGGGCTCTAGTCCCCAACCAATCACTGCAACGTCAATAAAATGTCTGAAGTGGTTCAGGCGTCTGAAGTGGTGTGTATAAAGCTGGCTGTCCTCTGTTGAACAGTTTTCCCTACAGCACTAACAACATTATTGCTCTTTCACTTTCCCATGGTTAGAGTTTCAGTATGGATACATTTCAATGATTTGCTAGCTTCATATAATTTACTCCACCTGAAAGCCTACTGCAGACTGCGTTGTGACTCTGTAGCAGGACCAGACGGATGCAGAGCAGCTTTAGGTCTCTTTGAACAGAGAATTGCATTAATTCACACGGAGCATGGAAGTCATGCTTGCATTAGCTGCTTAGTAGGGCTGGGTTAAAATAATCAATTATTCAATTAAAATCAGTCTTTTTTTGAGTAATCTGATACATGAATAAAATCCAGATATCAATTTTTTAATACATATCTTTTCACCATGGATGGATAAGGGCATCACGGGGCACACATAGGATGTTGGTGTCCTGGGAGTACTAATTACAGGTACCGCTGTTTTAACCCAAACCAAACTAGTTGTTTTGGTGTCTTAACTCAACGGTCGTCGTCATATGACGCTCAACTTTTGTCTGCTAAACTCAACTGTAGTCCGGCTGTAGTCTACAGCTGCAATATATTGTTTTAGTCCTGTTCAGTAAAACGTACCTTTCCTAATTCTCAATGTAAACATTAACCTAGTGCTTTATATAAAAAATATTTAATGCGTGCATAAATTGGTACTGTAACTGAAATTTACCAAACCTAATTGATACCCTATCGGAAATGTAATTGAATCGGCACCTTGTGAATCAGAATCTAATTCCCAGCCCTACTGCTGAGCGTCAGCTGTTTCCTTCATGCTTCACCATCCGTGGCTCATTTAGCAGCTGCTTGGCTCACCAGCTCACTAATAACATCCAACCACATGTATACAGGTGTAGAGTGTAGCCAGTATAACATGACACTGCTCACTATCACTCCGCTGAGTCCATTGCCATTTGCTGCTACAGCCCCTCCCGCTGTGCCCAGCGTTGGGTCATTTAGTTTTAACTAAGCAGAACCTTTTCCACCAGAGGTAACTGTCTAACTACTTGTTACGAGCCAATTCCTTCATTTACTGCAAGAGCCTTTGACTGAACCTGAGCACAAGCACAGTGGCTCAGCCTCAGGATACACATCTTTTTGGGTCAGGTCCAACTTCTCCCTTCGTGCCCAAAGCTCAGGCCTACAACCCAACCCAAGCAGCGCTCCTATCTCTGTATCAATCACGGTAGCTGTAGTGTCGCTGCAGGTCGGGATTGTGTGCCAAGAGGAGATTTGTTTAAAATGTAAAAACTGTGGGCATGCTTGAGGCCCTGATGTCGCTGAATGCTGTCACAACAAGTGTTCACCATAATTACATCCACAGGAGGTATGTGACAAGGCTCGCCAACATAATGCTTGTTCTCTGTACTGTTTGGAGAATGCTTTAAGATTCGCTGACAACATAGTGAAAAACTTAAATACTTAATACAGCAGCAGTGAGCACAGCATGGCTGTACGACAGGTAAAACAAAGAATGGTGATTACAGGCTCTGAAGAGGATAGATGGCAAACTGACTGGTTGTTTGTAAATGCAGGTACCTCGATGCTGTACTTCCTTACTGATGGAAGCAAACTGACCTCAAATTATAGAGAAGAAGGTGAAACACCTAAGACTAATTACCAGTTCAGATGTGTCGGGCTTAGGGTGAAAAACAAAGTGTGTGAAAATGTAAGGTTAGGGTTAGCCTTGACATCCAAAGCTTTGTTAGGAGAGATGACACCTACACCATCAGTACAAGCTTCAGTAAAGTTTCCGTCTTAAGGCCCGGACACACAGAGCCGATAATCGGCCCGTAAGACAGTCTGGCGAGGTCAGTGACTCGAGTCTGTTCGGTGTGTTCCGTGCCGTCGTCCGTCCGAGGGGCCGTCGGCCTTCATTTTGGCCGATTTGACATGTATAATCGGCGGGGCGGGCACTGCCGGCAGTCGGGCTCAAATGACCCATCTGATTGGTGGAGAGCTAACCCGGATACAGGGAGCAGAATGAGCGTGACTAGAGTCTCTCAAAATCTGATGAAAATCTTTTAAACTGACCTTTGTCGATCTGAAATGAAGACAGATTCAGCAGCTGCACGGCCTATTTCTCGCTTAAAATGTTTTCAGAAACACGTTTCGGTGAACTATTTTAGTCCAATATGAGATCGTATTCTGAACAAGCCGCCATGACAGTCTGTCTTTGAATTTTCGGAGAAACAAGACCCACGTGACGCGTTCGTCCAATCAGCTGCTGGTTTTCATTTTTTGAGCGACAATACAGATTAGCGCCGCCTGCTGTTGTGGAGACGTATTATGTCTCGTAGCTTTGGTGTGTTTTGAGGCATTTTTTTTGGACCAATTTGGGGAGACTGATCAGTCCATCTGCCTTTTCTGCCGACGTTTGGCCGTCGGCTCTGTGTGTCTGGGCCTTAAGTGAAAGACACAACAAGTTCTTAGAAAGCTGTCAAGCTTGCATCAAATATCTTACGTGTTCTTTGACCTGATTTAAAGTGCTCATATTCTGCTCATTTTCAGGTTCATAATTGTATTTAGAGGTTGTACCAGAATAGATTTATGTGGTTTAATTTTCTAAAAACACCATATTTTTGTTGTACTGCACATTGCTGCAGCTCCTCTTTTCACCCTGTGTGTTGAGCTCTCTGTTTTAGCTACAGAGTGAGACATCTCACTTCTGTTCCATCTTTGTTGGTACCCGAACCGAGCCCGTCGGGATCCGACGGTACCCGACGGGCCGGGTTCGGACAGATATTTAGAAATGATGCTGGGGTTCGGGTCGGGCTTGGTCACATCAGCGCGATAAGGCATTGAACATTTTAAATTTAAAAAAGCTTATTATGTAGGTGCGCGCCTTTGTTAATGTGCGCTTGTTGCCCCGTGTGAGCTGATGACCTCATCTGTTGACATTTCCGAATGCCTTCCTACAGCTGCTTAATAAAAACAGGCTTTTTCTCATTAGTATGAGAAAAAAAACAAGATTTTAACTGTGTCGGACTCGGGTCGGTCTGGGACAGAAATATCTTAATGCCTGTCGGGCTCAGGTCAGGTCCGGTTACTGCGCTGTCGGATGCCGGGCTCGGACAGAAAAATGAGGCCTGATCCGCACTCTATTGCACATGCGCAGTACCTAGGTAAGCACTGCTAGCTAGTCAGTTGCAGAGTATGAGGGCGTGCCACGCGAGCATTATAACGTGTGTTCCAAAGTGACCACGTTTGTCTCTGAAGTAAAGGCTGGACTACAATAGAGCTGTTTGGAGCAGTTGGTGAACAGTGTTTTCTGTTGGAGATGGTAAGTCCCTTTGGGGGGGACTTTGGGCTTTGTAAACCTATAATGTGCACAAAAAGATATATAACACAATAAAGGAAAGGGGAAAAGCCAAAAAGCATAATACAAGCACTTTAAATAAACATTTCCAAATGTACACTGGAGCTGCTTGTTTTTTTAACATTTGGCTTCTTTGTTAAATAAATAAAAAAAGATTTGTAGAAAAAAACTTTTTACATTTTCCAAAGTAATGCAAAGGCATTGAAAAAAGGTATGCAGGTCTATTATCGGCTATACCATTGAACATACTCAACATGTAACGTAACTATTTATGAGACAGACTGTATCTGTTTCTGTGTGGGAAGATGTATTTTACTTTCTATTGAAAATGTGTCATTAGGTATGTGTAATGCCTTACTTACTGTAATGTTTTCAGGACCACCATGTGCGTGATTTATTATTAGTCAGCCATTAAAATGTGTGTTCTCTCAGAAATGTTGTGAAGAATTGTGCAACCATGAGGCCTGGGGGGGTCAGACAACCACTGTTGTCTGACTGTATGTATCTGAGAGTATTTCTTTCTTTATGTTAGTGGTAGCAGCCAGACACACACATTCAGCACAGCATGTGAGTGAAACTGTGACCTGTAAACAGCGATATGATCTAGTGTGTCTCAGCTGACAGTGTCCTAACTTGAGTTCCTTGTCTTCTTCAGTTTGAGGCAGAATACCGCCGCTTTGCCCTGAAGAGGAATGGCCCGGCCGGCTTTCAGGAGTTCTACCGCCTCCTCCAAACCATCCATCGCATCCCCGGTGTGGACGTGCTGCTGGGATACGCTGACGTCCACGGAGACCTCCTTCCCATCAACAATGACGACAACTTCCACAAAGCTGTCTCGTCAGCCAATCCGCTGCTCCGCATTATCATAACCAAGAGAGGTAAGACCGTTAGAGACAGACTGAGGGACCTATATAGAGAAAATATTTTAGAGAACTGCAAGCAAGCAAACAGGTGAGTTTTTAACAGGCACTGCGCTAGTAAAGAAGAAAAGGTGGGGGAAAGTGGCTTTCAGGAGCAGTCTGCTCCTCTTTCTCTTAAAGGTCCCATACTGTGTGTCTGAATATACCTGTATTCTTCCTCTGTCTGAAACGCTCCATTTTAGCGCCTGTCTCTTTAAGACCCCCTCCTGAAAAAAAAAGCCCAGTCTGCTCTGATTGGTCAACGTTTCCATGTCTGAGTCTCTGCTCCTTCATTGCAGCCAGGGAATGACTGTAACGTAACTGTTTCTACCTATATATAGGATTGTTGTGACATCACAGTGTATAGAAGTCCCGACGGCTCGTTCCTTCACAGAATTCGAGTCAGATGCCGTGCACAGCTGCAGGGAAGCTGCTTGTTCTCCACATCAACATGTTTTATTCTTTATACACTGTGCCACCTGATGATTCTCTGCCTGCATGCTTTCATGCACTTCTCCCTCTGGCCTGGGTGGGTTGTTGTGTATGTTTTCTTTCTGTCTACTTGATCAAACACTGCTGTCAGGAAGGCAAAGAGAGACGGAACAGAGTGCTCTCAGACACTGCATCACTTCAGAGTGTCGGAGGGATACATTCTCATTCTGTTAGGCTTAACTAATTCACGCTTAACCTTGGGAACAGCGGTTGACTAAACAATATCAACTAAAGGTAGATGGATTTTTGTCAGTTGACAGAACTGTAGATGTTGAAGCTTTCCATTATTCTGAGAACATTCAGGACTTGTTGGCTTAAGCACAGCATGGAACACAGGAACCAGAACATTGATTAGTAAGAGAGGAATAATCAACGCAGGTTTTCTGTTGATTGTGTGCTGTGCTAACTGACAGTAGGGGTGTAAATCACAAGTTTTTTGGACACTTATATGATACTTACTGATATGTTAAAGTCTGTCACGATACGATTTTGATTTGATTCAGGAACCTGCGATCAATATAAGACGATCCAGATCGATGTATTGTTACACCCCTAACTGACAGTAGGGCTGGTGATTTTGTTCTCAGTGAATGTTGATGACTGATGCTGTGGCAGCTTATATAATAAAAGGAATCTGAATATGCCAGTCTTAGATTTTGGTTTCACAGCTTTCACAGCACCGCACGCTAACTCACTGCCTCCAGTCATTTAAATGGGGGGGGAAGCGGTTTGGATCACGTCAGTAGGGCTATGAACATCATCATGATCATGATCATGATCAGAGTTTACCGCGCTGATCTTCTGGCGGTAACCGCCGGACGGCAGGAACTGCTTTTAAAAAAACACTTTGCTTTTTGAGACGTTTAAGTCATTTGCACTTGCAGCAGATAAATATGTTAGCTGGCTCTATTATTTATCACTCTGAAATACTGTGAGTTGAATATAATAAAGAATTCATATCAGAGTCAGGAATTATTTCTGTGGCACATGAAGGATGTTTCTGTTGGCTGGGATAAAACAAACTTCTACTCGTGCTTAGTTCCTCCATCATGTATTATCTGACTGATTATTGTATCGTTGTTGTCTCCCAGCACACCTTCTCATGCTGTGGCTTTGTATCTTGCATAACCCATGATGTAATGATGCTAATCTGCTGCTTAGCAGGGCGCTATTGTTGCTACCGAATCACAGCCAGCTGCTAGTTTAATCAGATGAATGGAGTGGTCTGAGAGAGAGAGGGAGGGGAAGATGTTTGGGACAGAGAGAACGAGAGGAAATCAACCAGGTCAAGGTTATTTGCCATATTCAGTCGCAACCACATTAGACTTAAACACACCGTACTAACCCTAACAGATCAGACGGACAGTTAAGATAAATAAAAACAAAAACAAATGCCCACACAAGGATAGGACCGACAACCGCCTGATTCAGTCAATTCAGTTTTGAAGTGCATGTGCATAGATGACACCTCTGAAACAGCATGTGAGAAATAACTCATGATGAAAAATATGTAACCTGTCAACAGCCATACATTTAACACTTGGAGTTGTTATTGAAGCTGAGCACTAGCACTGGGGAAGAAAGGAGTGGTGGAACGGTTTATGAAGCGGTAGCGTCTGCCCGGAGGAAGGAGAGCAAAAACAGAGTCACTGCCAACGCCAGAGGCACCAAGCCTAGAACATTAGATATCTTCTAGGGGCGGCAGATTGAGACCGGTCAGGTTGAATGCTATTCAAAGATTTCCCTTTTGGACAGTAAGATTACCAAACCATACTGTCCAGGAGCTGCTAAGGCTACATTTTGCTATGTTTTGGTTTAAAAAGGAATATCTTTGGCTATATTTCCCCCTCTCATTCCCCCTGCTCTGGCGTTTCCCCCTCTCATTCCCCCTGCTCTGGCGTTTCCCCCTCTCATTCCCCCTGCTCTGGCGTTCCCCCTCTCATTCCCCCTGCTCTGGCGTTCCCCCCTCTCATTCCCCCTGCTCTGGTGTTTCCCCCTCTCATTCCCCCTGCTCTGGCGTTTCCCCCTCTCATTCCCCCTGCTCTGGCGTTTCCCCCTCTCATTCCCCCTGCTCTGGCGTTCCCCCCTCTCATTCCCCCTGCTCTGGTGTTTCCCCCTCTCATTCCCCCTGCTCTGGCGTTTCCCCCTCTCATTCCCCCTGCTCTGGTGTTTCCCCCTCTCATTCCCCCTGCTCTGGCGACATTTGGAAACACTTCTGACCCGTTTTGGTTTGGAATCTGCGGGGTTGTGTTTCAGTCTCAACGGCTGCTAACGGAGTCCTATGGCAACACCGACACTGACGCCAACGTTTCGTTCTCTGAGACTAAAGCTACGAATGTTACCATGGCAACTACCAGCAGCGGGCAGAGTCTCCACGCTGCCCCCTGTTTATGCCCAGTATACCAGAATGATGATGAGATATGAGGTTTGGGCGTGTTAGTTTAACAGAGATTAGTTCTTCTACTGGAGGTAAAAACACTTGGTGCGTGCAGATCGCACAGAGCTTAAAAACCGAAATGCAGCGGTGTAAATGTAGCCTGAGAATGTTTTCAATAACTATGGTTGAGTTCCCATAGCTAAAAAGCTAAAAATCCGTTCACAGACAGCATCACACAGGCCGAGTTACTGCAGTCTGACAGAAAGATCATACAGTTTAGTTTTAACATCCTGTTTCATTCAACTGCATCAAATCCAAAACAGTCCAATCTTAAACACACACATGTTGTGTTAGGAATGGCATCATTTAATCATTGTGTTTCAGAAGCTAGCCTGCACCATATTAGTTGGAACAAAACAATCTACTCACCCAATTCCTTTCTGTTCCATCCCTGCAGTCCTCCTGTATATAGGCCACATCCCACAGCTGAAGTCATGCAGCAGGACTCTCTGAGGCATTTACTGGTGATGATACAGTTCTTTTGAAAGTTGTCAGCTTTTTCTAGATTTAGCTCTAGAAGTCATTGCAAAATATAGTGTCTCTGTTATAATATATTGCACTGCATCAGGACGTATTGCTGTGTGAAGTGAATGTGTACATCTATGAGGTTGTAACTTGGTACCGAACTTAGATACTTTCAGGCACCGACCCAGTTGCCTTCAAAGTATCGAAAAATTCCTCGTCATTTAACACCAGATTTCAAGACCTAAGGAGTAAATCTCAGCAGTGTCAGTGAGCCAATAAGCATGCTTCTACCAAGATCTAATAATTGGCTGTCGTTACACATTGTAGAGACACGCAGGAAAAACTGGACGTTACACAGAGACAGGGCTCATGTCTACACTTCGGTGCATACTCTGATGGTGTGAAATAGAAGAAAAGTTGTTGTAAAGTAGTTGACATGGTTTAGACTAGTTTGTAAAAGCTTCAGTCAGTTGACTTTAGGTGCTACAGTGAAGTGCTGTGTGTGCGCCTGTGTGTGTGTGTGTGTGTGTGCGTGTGTGTGTGGTGAGTTGTGTTGTGTTTTGAGAGGCTTGACTACAGTGTGCGTCACATAGGTGTAAAGGGGCTGACAAAAAACAGTTCTACTGTAATGTTGTAATTTCTTTTTGTTAAAATGGATTTTATGAAAACAAAGTACCGTTTAGAAACCGGTATTGAATTTACGGTATCGGTATGGAAAATGTTAGACTGCCCTGGTTGTAGAAGCTTCCTGACATCATTATCCTCTGTTCCTGTTTGTCAGGGCTCTGCAGGGGCTTTATTCTGCTCCCTGAACAGCAGATTACCTCTCTTTCTGTGTGCTGTTAGTCCTTAAATTCATATTTCCACTTTCCTTCATTCTCTGTGAAGGGGTGTGTGTGTGTGTGTGTGTGTGTGTGTGTGTGTGTGTGTGTGTGTGTGTATACACTATGGGAATCACGTCTACCTGCATCAGGACTGCAGTGGTATCCCGGGTAACCGTCTCATCCTGTGTTAGTGTTACTGTACAGTGGTAGCCATGGTAACATTTCTTTTACTACAGTGGTAGCTTTGCCGGTAGAAACACCCAGAAGCTCACACAGTGCTGCCCTGCTGCTGACTGACTGAGGACAGTAACTTTAATGTATTGGTTATCTTGCTGACAGAATTTGTTATTGCAATTATTTATGAAGTCAAAAAAGGAAAACGGCTGTCCTGGATCACACGAACCCATTGTCATGAATGGGTTTGTGTGATATCGTAGAAAAACGTATGCACAACAACAATTTGTAAGATATCTCACGGAATTACAGTGCATTACTACTCGTCACTATATTTATAGTATGAATGGTTCATGAGAACAGCCTGCTGCTTGGATCAGAGTCTGTGTGTAATGTTAGCATGAGGCTGAAGATGAATCTGCAAACACAAAACTGCAAGTAGCAGTAATGTTTGGTGTAATAATCAATGATGTCGCTGATGAAGTATTTTTAGTCAGTTCAGACGGCAGATTAGTGCTTCATCCTGTTGGGGAAAGTGTGTGTGTGTGTGTGTGTTGTGTGAAAAGTAAAAGAAAAATCGAGAAAGACAGAAATAGGAAACGAGCAGGTGGAGATACAGAAGGAAAAGCAGGGGGGTGGGCAGAGGGTGCCACCGAAATAGGACCAACGCACAGACAAAGAAACACACAGAATACGGCTGACATGCTGGTGTCTGCTGGTATAATTGTGTGTAGAGATGTATTTATATGATGTTCCAGCTGTGAGAGGCTCCCCCAGTCCTCTGAGTATCTCTCCGGTAGATAGAGAGCTGGCTGAAAATATCTGTGTACAGCACGACGAGAGGACGAGGAAATCAAATATTTATACACAAGCAGCGAGATGCAGAGGGAGGAGAGAGACAGACGGAGAGAATCAGAGAGCAGAGACGAAGAGGTTTTCTGTCGTGGTACTCTGCCATCACCGTGAGAGGAAATGAGTCAAACTGGGATGAGTTGATACAGTAGGACATAAGGAAGACAGGAAGTGTTGGCACTCATCACACTGACTGGAGAGTAGCAAAGAGGAGGAGATGTAATGATGCAAAGAAAAGAGAAACTTTCCTATAGTTAGCTCCTATCCTTCCCTGTTGGTGAAATGCATCGTCTGGGGATAATCATGCTTGTCAGTACAACGCATCCTTTCTAAACGGAGGTGTGTTTTAAATTGTTGATATTTGAATTGACCTGATATGTGTCACAGTTCTGCTGCTGCTGTGGCCCTGAGCGGTTACCAGGTTGGATCCGAGCACGGTACCTGACAGGCGTGAACCAGGAAATACTAAACTAGTTGAACTGTAATTAAGTATGTCGCACAGTAACAACATGATGGTCACAGCTGCAGAAAACGCCACTAATGAAAATACTACAATCATCTTCATGTAAAATTCATCTTTAACACTGTTTATGGTACTTTCAGCATTTCCTACTATAATATATAGTGTGTGGCGGGCTGATATGTTATATGTTTTATATATTCAATATGAATGAAGCAATAAAGAACAGCACCACTCGTCCTCCTGTGTGTAACATGCAGGACAGGTTAGTGAGTCCACTTGGCCTTCACTATAGCTCCATGTGAATGAAGTAAATATTGCGGAAACGCGGTCCGTTATGACATCGCGATAGAAACGATACAGGAAAATAAATTCAACAGAAATGTTTATATCTTTCTGAAGATATGTATCATTGTATCACCCAGCTGTCCCTAATTAACTGTAGCACAGTTACACTCAGTGAAGAGGCTTTATAAAGGTTTGGTAACCTGTGGGGAGAAAAATACACTTTCATCTCTCAAAGGGAAGCGTGAGATTGCATTTCCCAGTTGTTGTTGTTGTTGTGAGTAGGTGGTAAGGGTTAATATCCCCCCCTCTTAGCATGAAGGGTGCTCTGTGTTTCATGTCGCGCCCTCTCTGTCTCTCTCCATTGTACACCAGCCCATCGTAGACCTGCACTGGATCAGCCATATGGCAGCCTGTTGGGCTCCAGATGGTGGGCACTACAGAGGGAGGTCACTGTTACACACACACACACAGGTTGTACACACGCACGCACGCACGCACGCACGCACGCACACACACACACACACACACACACACACACACGCTTATGACAGCTGCAGATCACAGACACATGATGCATCTGGGACAGACAAACATAGAGGCAGATCATAACATGATGATATTCAAATTATTATTATATTGTGAATGATTATCTATAACTATTAACGTGTCATCCATCACCGAGTCTCTCTCTCTCTGTGAGCTGCAGGACTAAGGACCTAACTAACTTTCTGTCAGGCAGCAGCTATTTATTGTTCTCAGAGTCTGCCAGGGAAGAACGGCCTTCATATCAATAAACTGAGCCCCGACAGTTATAACATATACACATTTCATTATGTTTACTTTAATATTCTTTGGGCTTATGTAATTCAGATCTTTATTGACATTATGAAGCTTTGTCAAGCTTTTTGGGTCCGCAGTGCATAAATATATAACTGAATGTGGCTTTACTCACAGCTGCTAATATGTGTATCTCTATAGGAGTCCTTCACGGTTAGCATTCACTAGCTATCCTCTAAAGCTAACCACCAGCTATATCTTCATAATTTTGACCCTTACTATAACCTAATTTTAAATGTAGGTTTAAAATCAACAAAATCAACACAGCAGCTTCTGAAAATGTGAAAACCAGCAAGATTGTCTTCACTTTAATCCTCTGATTGGTTCCCACAGACACACACATCATGCTAACATGAATACAATCTGACCTAATTGCATTTTACTCTTTAAACATACAGAATCCAGTTTCACATAAAACACACACGGAGCAGCTTGTGTTGGCTGACTGTAGGCCACACGGACAGACTAATGCAACAGATATCCTCTACTTTATAGCTCGGATTGGACCACATTTCAATATGTAATCTGTGAAGTCAATTAACAATTATTTGCAACAGTCATAGAACGTAACCACTGTGAAACCATCAAAAATGTGTCTCTTATTCACAGCACTGCTGCTCAATCTCTCATTTTCACTCTGTCTTTTTAGAAATGAGTCTAGAAGCGGACAGCGACGCCTAACTTTACTTTTAAAGTTTTCAAACAAAGAGAAATATTCTCCCTTTGTCTGAATTGGTCAATATCAGATCGATTTTATGAATGAAGCGGTTGGTGAGTTGAAGCAGCCGGGCTGTGTGTGTTTTTGACCAATCAGCAACGGTCAGCCCTACAAAACCCCACCCTGTAGCTCCCTGTACTTTCAGAAAGTACTACCCTCTGATCAGGGACTTTTCGGGGGTCCCTTGTCCCTTGGGAAAGCAGCCATAGAGACAGACAACCATTTACACCTACAGCAGTTTAGAGTCAGCAGTGAACCTGGCCTGCATTAGGTCTTTGGACAGTGGGAGGAAATAAATACTATCTTTATGTACCTCGCTGTTTTCCAGGCTAACACCAGTTGTGTATATCAGGACGGTTTACAGAATAGTTTGGGTTTGGACTTTGCCTTTGTTTTGGATGATGCTGTACAGTAGGATTTACATGGATTATAATGTTAATCAGATTCTGTCTGTGTGTGTGTGTGTGTGTGTGTGTGTGTGTGTGTGTGTGTGTGTGTGTGTGTGTGTGTGTGTGTGTGTGTGTGTGTGTGTGTGTGTTCAGCAGTGTCTGTGCCTCCAGGCTTTAGTCTGGTCCTTCATGCTAAGCTTCTGTCCGGAAATGCACACACTCTCTAAATGCAGACTGTGTGTGTGGGGGGGGGGGTGGGGGGGGTCGATTGTGTGTGTTTGCTCTTACATTAATGGTGGATACTGCTCTCATAGAGTGGCCTTATAAACACACTCACATGCAGTGAGAGAAACAGTGTGTTACACACAGACAGACAGACACACACACACACACACACACACACACACACACACGCACACAGACAGACAGGAAGAATGTGGTATGAGGAATGCAGCAGGTCAGGTATTTGTCTCCAGCAGAGAGCCGCCTTCATTTTGTCTGCTCTTCTTCCTTTCTAACTCAACAAAAGCCCAGTCTGAGAATGGGCAATTAATGTGTGACTGCTTCATTGACATGCTTTTTCTTGTCATGTTCTCATTCATTGTGACAACAAACTGGAGAGAGAAACATACATACATGCACATACAAGAGCCTTATGCCCACTCCCATCAATGACTCAAACAATTTTCATATAAAGGCGTCTGTCTGCTCCACGACTCTCTCAATGAAAAGAACTGCAGTCCTAGGTCCTTCAACAGGGCCGGAGCCCCCATCCCTACACACCACTGCACTTATTGATGTTGCATATTGTGTCAAAATGTAAAGTCAAATTTAAACATGCATCTGCAAACTATTCTGTTTGCCAATGCCATCTGTAATGAGTTGATAGTACTTAATGTATATCAAAAGAGAGTTTACAAAGAAGGTCCCAGATAAAACACAAAGGACATAAAGACCTAAAGCAGAGTAAATGTTAGCACACAGAAGCCATTGGAAATATAACTTACAATGACCTTTAATCAGCATAATTGAAATTGGTCGGTGCGTGTGTTGATATGTATAGTCTGATCATTGGTAAACAGATGATGTAATGATTAATAATTAATTCCCTTCAGCATTATGGAATGTGGTCGTACAATGTGCTGATAGAATGCAGTTGTGCTGGCGTGCTGCAGACGCTAACAGTTAGCTGTTCCCATCTGCAGTCTGGCTGCCAGCAGCAGCCTACACTTTAATGCTCGCTGGTCGGCTCACAGCGTAAATCATTTTGATGCCTGACATACAATACAGCACCACAGAAGGCTGTCTTGTATTTTTTTTTTTATCTTCGAATGAATATGTGATATGTACGACTTGTTCTTTGTTTAGCATGTTCTGATCTCTGAGTCCATTAGTCCACTGATGATCGTTTTGGTCTTAGTCAACTAGGATTTCTTAACTCCATTAGAATCAGAATCAGAAAATAAGTACACGATAAGTAAGACGCTCCTGGCTCTCAGGATGTTCTCTCTCTCTCAGCAGCCTGTCTGACTGTCCCTCAGTGCTCTCCCTGGTGTGAAGGTGAGCCACCTGTGCTGTTGCCCCCGCCCTGATCTCTGACATCACAGCAGGTGTTCTCCCTCAGCTGGCACACGCAGCTTTTACCCAAATCGTTTGCAAAGGCTGGCGAGGAGGCTAATGCCTGACAGCTTGGTTTGTTTGGCTCAGGATTCCTAGCAACACAGGCAAACAGCAGACAGATGTCTGGGCGGTTTCTGTGTTTTCACCATGCAAGCACAATGACAGAGTGGTAGATGTTGGGCACACAGACTGTGTGAGGTTTTAACAGTTAATTAGTACAATGAAATGTTTTGTAAAGCTGTTACAAAGGCTTACTGTATTTCATGCATGCCATGTGTGGCTGTCCAGTGTGTGTAGTCTCAGCCAGGCTTCAGTATGGATGTGGATGATGTGAGAACAGATGGCTGTACATGGGGGAGGATGGTAACCCCAGTCTCTGTGGCGTTACATGTTTTTGACCTGGATCGATGCAGGAACATGTGGAGGTTGTGATGTGGCCCCCACTGCTTAGCCACATCAGAATCTATTCATATATTTCTTTGGGATGGTATCTTATCGTTACTATATAAAGTGTTGTATTTAAGCTTTACCTATAGAAATGTAAATGAATGTTAAGTATGTATGCCTTTTTTCACGTGGAGCAGGTGATTGGTGCAGCCACCTCCTACAAAAGACAGCTTCATAGTATGTAACACCATTTGCCTGATCACGTACCAAAACGTTGCCAGCTATTATTTTTATATTGCCACTTCTGACCTAATTCTCATGCTATAGATGTGCAAAGTATTTTCGTATCACTGCTCACAGGAAAACATTGGAAGGTTTGACTTCTACAGAAACCAGATACAAAGCATGTGCAAAGATTGGTTTTCACAACAGCAACATAAAGTGAGGTGTAGTGCCACTGTCTGGCACAGAGCTTCAGAGGGTGTGAGAGCTGTCACCTAGTCATGTGACGGGCCTGGCTCAGTGCCTGCAGAGAAACAGAAAGGTGTTCCATTTATAGCTATTAAATGGCTCTGCCCAGTCTGCATGTTCTCAGTGATTACCTCGGTAGTCCTGTCTCCTCTTCAACATGTGCTTTTCACCCCTGTGTGAGTCAGATGTTATATACGTGTGATGTACCGTATAGTTCGAAGCTTCATTCATAACGTTGACTTTAAAATTTTACATCAACAAGGATTTTTTTTTTTTTGCATTATCTATTTTGTTTTAAAGCCGGTATTTCTGCACAGTTGCACATAAAGATCCCGCTACACTACCATTATTAGTATTATACTATTAGTAGAGTTAGATTCCAGTGCTGGCTGGGAACATTTCCAATAACTCCAGAGCGTTGTTTCTGTCGTAGCATAATGTTGCTATAAGCCTCCGATTAAGACTAACTCATTTAATCTGATGAATCACTTTGTTCAAATTGAGGATTTTCTTTTTGTGTGTGGTGACGTTATAAAATATCACGACAGACAATTGAAGCTTCATTTTAATAGAAGCTGTGAATGTTTGAAAAAAAAAAAAAGACATTGGATCCAGCCAGATATCAGTGGATGATTGGATCACATCCGAGTCACATCTGGAATGGATTAACCCTTTAAACCTTTCAGTCTGGCCCCGATCATCCCTGTCAGTAGAGCAGACAGCAGTCCCAGAGATCACTCATATGGTTGTGTGTGTGTGTGTGTGTGTGTGTGTGTGTGTGTGTGTGTAATCTGCTTCAGAGTCTGAACCTCTCCACGGCTCACTCAGACACGGAGCTTTCTAGAAATCTTCCACAATCCTTAGATATTCTTTAATCAATCAGGAAAGTGAGTGACGGCTGCAGTCCAAGTCTCGCATTCAGACCGGATGATACAAAAATTACATTCTAATATTGCTTTGAAAATATGATTAAATGGTTTTACATGCATGCAAGAGTTTGTCATATGATGCATTGAATCCTTAGTAAGCCAGACACTGACCTTTATTACCAGACAGGCCTGTTCTATTAGTAGATTTGATCATTCTATGTTTTCAGATCTGCTCTGTTTTTAACATCTGTTGATGCAAATTCAACACATCCACGTCGTCAGTACACTGTACATTTATGAATGTTTTACACAACATTAATGAACTAATCAATGTGCTGCTCTCAATTTCTATTTTACAGAAATACTGTTTTAGTTCAGTAATTATTTCCAGTCGCTTCCACTTTGGCTTTTCTCAGACTGCTGTCAGTCAAACTGAACTTGTCCTGCTGTACAGATGTTCCAGTGGCTTTTTTGAATAGATATACAATACCATTTATTGTCCCCGAGTGAAAAGTTGTCTTGGTTTTAGTGCTACAATCTGTTGCTTTACAACACAGACATGTAACAGAAAAAACATTCTAAAATCAACATAAAATCAAACTTAAATAACGAAGCGAAGCATCTTAGGACATCATAGTTAAAGTGTAAAGTGTAAAAAGTGCTGCTGTATTTTATATGTGGAACAGAAAGGAAGGGGGTATTATGCACCAATGTCAGTTGGTTATCAGCAGTGTGGAGCAGAATAGAAACAGTTTCTCTGTTAGAAAGAGAGTGCGAGCAGCCGGATAGTGAGGATGACATGATTAGTTCATTAAACTGAATTTACCGTGTGAGCCATGAGAGAAGAGAGCATTCCACCCAAAGCCTTGTATTTTAATATGTGATTGGAATTCGGCTATTAACAGACAAAGTGATTCAGGCAGCTATCAAAAATAATCCAGAAGTTCACCTTAAAACAATACGTGTCACTTGTGAAGTATTAATGGTAGTAGCAGCATTTGTACAAGTAGAAATAGATTGTGTAGTCAGTTATTATAATAGTTTGAGAAACAGTTTCTGTTTGAGCAATAACTGTACTAGTAGTACTAAGTGTAGTTGTACTGATAAAACTTTAGCAGTAGCCAGGAAAATGTTTTTAAGAGATGAAGTAGTGGAGGAAGAAGTGAGGTATATTCATGTATTGACCTCTCTGGTCATCTGATATGTTTTTGGTGAAGTCATCACTGATGAAGCTGCGCAGAGAGAGATATGGAAAACAAACAAGAGAAAGAAGGAAAGAGATGTGTGCACAGGGTAAAGTGTGGGATTAGAAAAGGATGTGGATACATAAATATCCCTGTGCACATACGCTGAGAGATATGGATCCAGATATGAAATTTGATACAGAAAATAATATTTTTGGACTGAACTGTGTTAATGTTCCTCCAAAACAAGAACGAAGGAAAACATTGAAATGTGCTTTTCCACCTGATTTGATTATAGAGAGAAAGGTGTGAGTCTGTCCCACAGCAGATGCAGCTTCCCACAACCTGATCTGATCACTGCATTCAGTAAAGGGTTTGAAAGTCCACTGCCATGAGGCCTCCACTAACAATCAATTACTAAACTATGTGCATGGTGTATGCTGTGATAGCATTAGAGTTGGACCTGTATCAGAAAAGCCTCTGATACCGCCTAAAACGCTGGTATCGGTATCTGGACTTAATGCACCGATCCAATACCACATAATGTAGCACAGAAGAAGATCTATTTAAAGTACTTTATATCTGTTCTTTTTCCTTTATGACTTGCTGTCAAACTGGATAATAAAAGAAAGTTCTGTGGCGTTCATTGTTTGTGTTAAGAACTAAGAGAGAAATCCTATCACATCCATACGGAGATAGTAGTATACAGCTGTTGAAACATAATGAAATATATATATTTTTTTTAACACGCTGGTATCCGATCAGTACTCTGTATTGGCAGATACGCAAGTTCAGGTATGGGAATGGTTATCAGGAAGCAAAAAATTATTTGGGACCATCTCTAGTTAGCGTTGCTGCTGCTAACATGCCAACATACATGTAACGTACATTCAAGTTTCACCATTGGGGGTGCGATCACTACTGTACTGTAAGTCCAGGATCTACAGGTACACAAGCAGGATTTTGAACTTGTGTGTACTGTTGAAATATCCCTTTAATGTAAAAGTGTAAATGTTGAAATGTTTTTATACAAATAATTAACTGTTGCCTCCATCCTTCTGTGTCTTCTTTAAGAGGATGAACCGGTAGTTTTTGCCACCAACTCCCTGCAGAGGCGTAAAAAGGGGCTGGGCTTGACCGGCCTGCGCACCGCTGGCTCAGGCTCCACCCACTCCAAGAACAGACCGGGCCTTATGATAGGTCTGCCGCAGAACTTCCGACAGATCTCCTCCATCATCGACGTGGACATCTTACCCGAGACACATCGGCGGGTACGACTGCACAAGCACGGTACCCACAAACCCCTGGGCTTCTACATCCGGGACGGCGTGAGCATGCGGGTCACACAACAGGGCGTCGAGAAGGTGAGACAAATGACTTCATTACAGTAAAGAATACAAGATTAACATTTTTGAAGTGAAAAGTGAATATGAATGTTGGTGTTGTCTTACAGGACAATTAGTATTAATTGTAGTTAAAAGTTAAAACATACAACATAGCATTCAAAGCAATAAATGGGGGTTAATAATACTTAGAAATGTATTGTAAAAAAGGCAACAACTGAAAAATACAGCACAATCCGCGGTGTCACGGTTTTGATTTAAAATCTAAAATCGATCAAAATGAGCTTTCGATTTCCACTATCGAAATCAAAAGCATGATCGGCGATTCCCCCAGCATATTATATCTCTCCACCCCTCCTACCTGCGCACGGCTGAAGAAAACAACAGACACAGCATAGCTTAGCGGCTGGCAGCATGCAGCTAAAGACACATGGTTAGCTTAGCGGTAGGCCTCTGCCGGAGTCGGAAATGACGGAGAAACAACGACTGAAGTCAGTGTGTGGCAACTCAGTCACTCAGTTAGTGAGTTATAGAAACAAGCAACCAAAGTAAAACGTGTGGGCTCCATGGTGCATTCAACTGCACCTCGTAAACTCTGAGAAACTCAAAGTGTTGTTGTAAAGAACCCATCTGCCATTTAGTGGCTCCTATTGTGACGTTGCCGTCCCTGCTCAGAATGGTCAGAATGGTTACACTTTACCGCCCCCCCCCCTCTCTTTCCTGACTGCGAACTTCTGCCATCAGGAAGAAGATCCCATGTGCCGAGATGTTAAACAAACAGACTAAAGTTATCATTTGTTCGATCGTCTATCATGCTGCTGAACTCCAACAGTAAATCTTAGTATTGTCTGTACAGTCATGTGTGTCCTTCTTTTATGTCCTAAGATGCTTTGTTGATCTTATGTTTATGTTTTTATGTTGATTTTATTTTATAGTTGATTTTGAGATTGCTGTTACATGTTTGTGTTGTGAAGCAACAGATTGTAGCACTATGCCAAAGACATACTTCCCCTCTGGGACAACAAAGTGTATTCTATTCTATTCTATTCTAAAATGTTTAAATCAAAAGTCAAATCCAATCGTGGATTTGGAGAATGGTGACACCCCTAAACACAACCCTGACTAGACCAGCTCATTCCTGGGATCATGTATCAGTATAATCTCTAATGGAAGGACTATGAACACTGTTAGGGTTTCTGCAGGTGTACAGTATATTAAACCAGTGCAGACAACATGCTTACATAAAAATAAGGTTATTGATATAAAAATATAGCAAATATAAAAATAACATGCTGTATGTGTCATAGATTTGGTGTATAGATGTAATATTCTCTCCGTCCTGCTGTAGGTCCCGGGGGTGTTCATATCCCGTCTGGTGCGCGGGGGGCTGGCAGAGAGCACGGGGCTGCTGGGAGTTAATGACGAGATCCTGGAGGTCAACGGCATCGATGTGGCAGGGAAATCTTTGGATCAGGTAAATGACCTCCTGGAGACCTGCCAACATATTTAAGAGGATTGGCTGTTTTTCTGCAGGGTTACCAAAAGCTGAGAATCTGTTATTGTGAAACCAGCTCAGCATAGGTCATGCAGTAACACGCAGTGTTCTTATGGCCTCAATCTGTCCCATTACTTTCAACTAAAACAATCCATTGTTCCATCTTAATTCAACCGATCTAAAACCTGCAGCATTGATCTAAGGTTACAAAAATGTTGTGAATGTCAGTGAATAATCGTGGTAAATGATCGTGACCTCAATATTGATCAAAATACTCGTGATTATCATGCATCCCTAGCAGATAATGGCAGACTGATCTAAGGTTGATTTAATGATGATCCTAATGCGACGAGACGAGACATTATATAATCTCCATAGCAACGACTCTCTGTACCTTCTTCTAACTTCCGACTTTCCAGGCTTTTTGTAGCTAACTAAATAACTAGCTAAATGTCATTTGTTGCGTCTGAATATGAACGTGGATAACACAGTAGTCAGTGATAGTGAGATGTTTGCTACAGTTGCATTTCTAGTGATGAATCTGCGAAAACAACGTTTAATTTATGTGAGCCATGCTTTCGTTCTGTAACCGCTCGCTCTCTTCAGTCACTCTCTAGCTCGCTCCACCACATACTGTCGTTGAGCCTCGGTCTGAAACTCTGCCATTTCCACCAGTTTACAGTTTGTAACCTAGAAATAAAATGGATTCTGGAGCATTTTATTTCTATAGTTTTTAGCTGACTCGACCAGCTGACTTCTCTATTGGCTGTTGAAACAGGAGATTCTTGCATTTAAAACCAGCCTCTGGAGACTCGACCAGCTGAGTCGCAGCCACACCATCAGCAGTTTGAGTCGAGCTGAGTCAGGCCGGTTCAGACCGCTGGAACTTTTCTCTGCGACATTCCAAAACGGTTTTGTCTCGTTGCTAATCTTTGGTCTGAACTGGGCTTTAGAGTTTTGACCTAGAATGTGAAGTATTGAAGGTGCAGTCATGTTTAACAGTGGGACTACTGTACATAGCTTTGGAGCCCTCAGGTACAGCAGGCTGATGAAATGAATGAAACTGGTCAAAGATCCAACACGGCATTAACTGATGCTCTTACAAGTGCTGTGATCTCAATCCAGCATCAAAAGAGGAGACAAGAGCATCAGGAAGTCAAATATCTAAATAAAATGTCTTCAATTTTTCAGATTTGAAGGAGAAGTGATATTCCTTTGTCTTTGACATCTTAGGAGTGTTGTTTTCCTCTTTCTTCAGGACTTAGAGCATCTATCTGTGATTTCAGGTTACAGACATGATGGTGGCCAACAGCCACAACCTCATAGTGACGGTCAAACCCGCCAACCAGAGGAACAACGTGGTGCATCGTGGGAGCAAAACCTCAATGGGCAACTCAGGTTCTGTGGGCTCAGCCGGATCGAGCGGCTCAGCTCTGTCACACGACTCGCCAAGCCCCGCCTCTCAGAGCAACCCCATCACTGCGAGGTACACACACACACACACACACACACACACACACACACACACACACACACACACAGCACTTCACTGTAGCACCTAAAGTCAACTGACTGAAGCTTTTACAAACTAGTCTAAACCATGTCAACTACTTTACAACTTTTCTTCTATTTCACACCATCAGAGTATGCAAACAGTTCTCTGCTTCAGAAGAAACACTTCAGTAATCTCTGCTGCCTTCGTTCCACACACAGCTCAGCGCTGTTGATTGGCTGTGACTCGTGACGTGTCACCAATCAGATAGTGCTGTGTTCAATATCATCATGATGCGTTCCCTCCTCAATATTATGAAATATTGCTACGTATGCTTTTCATCAACGCATTTTTTTTTTTATTGTAACTGCTCTTAAAACAGACACTACCTGAATGTAGCAGCGTCTCAACACAACAGACAAAAGGCAAAGACAACCTACCGGAAAATGTACAAGCGACATCAGTAGGCTATAATCGATTATGGTCTGTCAGAATCCTCCATGTCCGCATCGTGATGCATCAATGCAGTGATTCATTTCAACAGCCCTAGCATCTACAGAGAAAACAGCCCGCTCAGAGAGAGACTATTGGACTGACATCCATCAGCTGCACACTAAAATAAACCAAAAAAACAAACAGTTCATTAATTATTATTTTCCGTGTTGTTTGTTGTTACCACAGCAACAGCATTGCCGAGGGCGACAGTGACGACGACGATGACGACGGCGACCTGATTCTGGAGAGTGACTGCTTGACGCCCTACGACTCCCAGCGGGTCGCCAACGGCAACAACACCAACCTTAACAGGGACTCCCCGGGGGTCAGGCCCCTCCCACAGAGCGTCTCCTTGCCCAATAGCGTCGGAGCGTCCCTGAGCGACAGCTCGCTGGTGACGTCCAATCAGAACGGAAACCCCGCCCACACCCCCAGCAGCAGTCAGGAGAGCATGAGAGAGGACGGCAACATCATCACACTGTGACACGGCTGGGACTATGGGATGGGCTGTCACCATGACAACCGCGGATGGCCGTGCTCCCGTCAGCACCTTTCCTTTTAAAGACTCGCAGACCGTTCCTGTGGACAGGTGAGGCTCTGTCAGCCCTGGTGCATCATGGGGCTTTCCCAGTCTACAGTGTAACAACACTGACTCTTTATGTGGCTGAGGTCAGCTGTCAGGTTCCAAACAAGGATTTATAGTTGCCAGAGGGAAATGATTCAAATGCCATCATGTTTGAACTAGTGATGTCCAGACCCAAAACGCAATCTCTTCAGCTGTGACTCATAATGAAAATCTGCTTTAGCGGACTGTTTTTCTGCTTGGGGTGGAGATGTGTTTTCTTTGTTTTTTTTTAATTTCATTCTGCAGATGCCGTGTGGCCCTGCTGATGTGCAAATGAAGCTTCATGAACCATCAGTTTCATGAAGTATCTTCTGAGCCCACTAGGGGGCGCTCTTGGTTTAAAGAAAAAAGGTTTAACAAATGGCCACTCAGTGTGCTTTCAGCCTTTGTTGAACAGAGAGCGCCAACTAGTGAGCTCAGGAAGTAAAGGGAATGCTTCATGAAGCTTCACGTAGACATCAGAAACAGATCGATGTAGACTTTGAGAGAGCAACACGATTGAGAAATCTAGCCATAAGTCAAGTCTGATGTCAGAGTGTTAAAGAGATGATCTCTATCCCAGGGTTGCAGCAGTCACAAACATCCCGTTAACTGCAGGATGGCTGACTCGTTGTGGCTGACTACAACGAGACGATGAAAGAACAATATCCAGTGAAACATTAATGGCTCTATTTTCTTGGCAGCACAGCAGCCAGTGGCAGCAGCACGACGACAGTTTGCTATTTCCCTGACTCTGAAACTCTCTCTGCTCACGTCTGTTTCTAGAGCTGCTAGTCTGGGGATTTCATCAACAGGAGCAAAGTCAATATGGTACTTGTAGCAAATGCTCAGCAATAATGGAGTCATCTTTAAGAATCAAACTAACTACTACTTGCTTTTTAACAACTCAGTTGTAAAATGAAAGTCTAAATCCCTGCAGACGTGAAGGCAGCGGGACACATGTTGACACATCTGCAGCCTTTGATTGGAGGAAGTGTCACTCAGCTGTTTCAGAGCTATGAGAGCAGTGACGGGATTGGCTGAGAGTGTATTACTATAGACCTGCAGCGCTGCACTGGTTGTTGCAACAGCAGAATAGAGCCCTAATTGCATTATTATAAATCACATAATATATTGAAGAAGGGGATTTAATAAAGGGATTAAGTAATATTTGCAATACTTTTTTCTTCACTAAATCATATATCAAACAATAATCATGAATCATCTCACTGGTTTAATTCAAGGCTTATATTTGACATAGGGTTTTCTTTCTTTTTTTTTTTAAATATGTATAAATAAAAGAAATAACACTTTGAAAAGGTGTCAGATCTTCGGTGTTGTTAGGCTAAGATATAGCTTTTACATTCTGGCATTTCAAAATATGGAAACGCAATGACAGTGAGTCACATTATTGTGATGTTTAAAATAATTTCATCAACAGTTATTCAGAGGATGGGACAGGGAGGAAATGGCTGATAGAGATATACAGTGTTGTTGCACAGTGGGCCAACATTTAGGTACTTTTTTTGTTAAAAGCGGTTCGGTATTGGAATTTCCCAACGTGGTACTTGTTGTAGGTGAAATGGGTTTAGGCTGTAAGTGATTGAGTAGTCTACATCCACGACGTTTCGCTTCCTGGATTGTTTTTTCATTTCATTTCATTTTGGCCGGATGTCCGTCCCCTTCCTCCTTCTTTGTGTCGGCGTTCTAACCTCTGGTGGATTTGTGAGGACTATGGTTAACTGCTCCTCAGATCTCTGCAGGGTAAATCCAGACAGCTAGCTAGACTATCTGTCCAATCTGAGTTTTCTGTTGAATGACTAAAACTACTTTTAAACGTACACGTTCCACCAAAACAAGTTCCTTTCCGAGACTATTTAGCAGAGGCGCCGTTGCTCCGTCCGGGGCGAGACTAGTGATGGAGAGGATGACATGCAGAGTTTGTCTGGATCTCCACTAATAGACAGGCAGACAGAAAGAATACCTCCACGCCCCGTCGGCAGAGCCAAGCCTGGGGCCAGAAAACTGTGTGGTGCAAGGACGGAAACGCTTTGACCCTCAGCGGGCGACGCAGTGACGGACAGACACCGAGCATAGCGCTACATGCTACACGGCACTCTCCCAACTTAAATGTAACTAAAACAAACTGGGATTTTAGTCACTGGAGTAATGTTTCAGTGGATATGGCCTGTTGTACAACGAAGTATTGATAGAATAATACATGGGCATTGTGCAGGGCAGCTCTATAATACATGATATACTATTCTAATCTGTGAGATATCCAGGATCCAATCAGTGTCCAGTATCGTGATACTAAACTTGGTATTGGTATCAAAGTCAAAGTGTCGGTATCATAGTACATGTGGACTATCTTTATGGTTTTCACACTACATTTATAAACTAAAGCAGAGACACAAACCCACTGTTAACCATCAGGGGGCAGAATAAGAGAGTTCCTGTCATGTTTAAACTGTGTGTGTGTGTGTGCGTGTGCGTGTGCGTGCGTGTGTGTGTGTGTGTGTGTGTGTGTGTAGTCATATAATCCACCTGAACATTTCTGCTTTGACTGTCAAGCTGAATCAATGTCACAGTTTTATCTTTACAGAATATTATCAGCTGACGGGCAACAGAAGAGCTCCATAGTCTGCCTGTGTTTAGTGTCCTCTCCAAGAGCCATGTTGGGCCGGTCCAAACCCCTGGCTGCCAACCTTATTTAATACACTCAACTAAAGAACTGAGCGCTTTAACTGGTTAGAAGCAACTATAATCATCACTAGTTGTCATTGTTTAAGTAGCATTTTTACCTTTACTGTGAGTACGAACTAACTAGTCGGTTATTCAATCAGGTCTGATGCTCACTGATGGCTGCTTGCTCCCATCCACAGAGTATTGACCAATCAGAGCTTTGTAGGAGGGATTACAAATGTGTACATGTACGAGACGCACTGACAGGAAAATGTAGACAAGCATCGAAGAGATGACGATCAACATATTCCTTTAGTCGTCTGTTAGCGTGTGACGGCATGAAGCAGCTCATTGAGTTTTGGAAAAACTCCCCGCCGCAGGTGAAGGGATCAACACCTCTGACAGGGAAAAAGACTTGATTTCCATCAGAGAGTAGCACGCTGCTCGAGCCTGACCCTGAAAGATCAAGCATTTGTCTGAGAGCGATGTGTGTGTTGAGCCGTTCATATGAGACAGCTGTCCACGTTAGCTAAGCTTAACCATAAAATGACACAGAATTACATTGATTACCAAAATAAAGGTTTGGTTGGCTGTTGTTTCCCTGCAGCAGACGGTCCTGATCCCAGTGCTGCACAGCTGGATGTAACCCGAACCCTGCGACAAAATGTTATTTAACTGTAGATGAAGCTCCGCTGGAGGCAGAAGATGTAGCATCTCCAACCAAACCCTGGCTGCTTATTACCCCTCAACACCAACTTAAATCAACTGTGGTCAGTAGGTAATAATAATAATAATAATAATAATAATAATAATAATAATAATAACAACAAGACACAGTGTCCTGCTGAACATGTTGCAATCCAGACGCAAACAGCTGGAGGAAATTATGACGAGTGCTTTAATTTATGGTCCAAGTCCACTGATGCTGACTCGGATATATTCTATCAAAGTTTGATGTCAACAACTCTGCAAACACACACGCACACATACACACACACACACACACACGCACACACACACACACAGCCACTTTTTTCCCTTTTGATGTATGTTACTGTAAAATATAAATGTAAATGTCAGATTATGAAATGGGAGCTTTTTATTGCCTGGGAAACGTTTTTATGTCAGAGAACATTTTATATTAGGTGTAAAATATGAGGAGAGTATTTTTCTTATTCTTGTACTTTGAAATAGTTTCTGAGTGGAGACGGGCTGAGATGTGTGTGGAAGCTTGTTGCTGCTCGTCTGTTTGTGTTTAGCAGACGTGCTTCTACGAACTTATTCAAGATGAAGGATGTCTTTTCAGAGACTTGAAACTTGAATTTGTAATGAATGCATGCCTAAATGTCCCATGTTTTAACGGTGGAAATCCTTGAATATTCTCCAAAATGAAGTACCATTGGTCATTCCACGGTTCATACGTTCGGTGCTCGTCGTGGCTTATAACTTTATCCATAACTGTATGGATCATTTCTCCTTGCTGTTGGATGATTAACATTGGGTGTCCCTGTCAACACGCACAGTGTTTGAAATAATGGAGTCACGTACCAGCTGGGCTGATTGGACCAGACCAATGTGCTCCACTAATGCACAATATAAAGTGAAATGGCCCATCTGTCCCAGCACTATTTCACTTGATATTGTGCTTACATGGAGTTTATTCTTTATTAATCTGTGTGTAGTGAAATGATCTCGAGCTAACTTGGGGAGGTGCCCACAGCTGTTTTTCTGCCCCAAGCAGGCTAATTCAGCCGGGAGTATACGCCAGCCTTGAAGATGCAGTCCAATATTCTTACCCAGAGTTCAATGTCTCATATCCTAGCTTAGCACAAACAACAGAAGCAGGGGGAAACCGTTAGCGTAGCTCCTACTCCGTCTCATAGTGAGGGTCGAATGAAGCTTCGTGAACCATTGTCTTTATTTTCTAAACTCACTAGATGGCGCTCTCTGTTCAAAGAAAACAGTTACAGGAATGGCAATTCAGTGAGTTTTCAACCCTTTGTTGAAGAGAGAGCCCCATCTAGTGGGCTCAGAAAAAAAGGTGTTCACGAAGCTTCATTTGGCCATCACTACCATCTCACTCCAAAACTCCTATCTCACAGTCACATTGTGGTCGTAAAAACAAGAAATGAGACGTTAGTTCGGAGCTATTTCTCAACCAACCACAGTCATGTGACGCCACGTGCAATAATTATGTTTTTTATACTAACAAACCCTGAATGCGTGATCATTAAAGTGCTCATATTATGCTTTTTGGCTTTTTCCCTTTCCTTTATTGTGTACGTTATAGTTTTACAAAGTGAAAAAGCCCAAAGTCCCCCCCAAAGGGACTTACCATCTCCAACAGAAAACACTGTTCACAAACTGCTCCAAACAGCTCTATTGTAGTCCAGCCTTTACTTCAGAGACAAACGTGGTCACTTTGGAACACACGTTATAATGCTCGCCTAGCTGCTAGCATGGCACGCCCTCATACTCTGCTTCTGACTGGCTAGTAGTCCTTACCTAGGTACTGTCAGGGCACGCCCTCATACTCTGCTTCTGACTGGCTAGTAGTCCTTACCTAGCTACTGAGCATGTGCAACTCCCAACAAAGATGTTACAGCAGTGAGAGGTCTCACTCTGTAGCTAAAACAGAGACCTGAACACAGGGTGAAAAGAGGAGCTGCAACAATGTGCAGTACAACAAAAATATGGTGTTTTTTGAAATTCACATCACATAAGCCTATTCTGGTACAACCTCAAAATACAGTTACAGAAAATGAGCATAATATGAGCACTTTAAGACATAGTTTCAGCTTGATTTCCTTAAAAATGGTATGCTTCTGATTTGGATATTACGTCAATAATGTATTGATGGAAACTGACCCTGGCTCTGCTGAGATCTCATGGACCAGTACGTAGCTACATACGTAGCAACGGTGTAGATTTAACGCAGAAGCATACATCACACTTAAAGGTCATGAAGCAGCCTGAGCTCCTGTTACCGCGACGATCAGAGTGGTACGAGTTACTGTGATGAAGCACGTGTGACACGGACGTCTTTCTCGGGATGCAGAATGGTACTTTGTGGAAGAAAGATCAAGCCAAAAGGACATCTGTGTTCATGATGCCAAACCCCTCCATGTCATGTCACTGTTTAACTCTGTCGCCGCTAACATCATGATGATGATGATGATGATGATGATGATGATGGACGGACACTCGTGTGGCTAAGCAAAACATGAGGAAGTCCTCCCCTGACTGTAGAAAACAAAGGAAGTGCCTTTCTGAGTAAGGATACTCGTGTTTCCGATGATGTCATGTTGTGTGTGTGATGTCACTGCAGCCGCTGGTGTCAGAGGACGGAGGACAGCAGCACTTCCTGTATCGGCCGGATAGAGGGTTCTCATTGGGCGTGTGCCCTGCGCTGAACACACAGCTGTTTCTGTACGAGTCTGTAACTTCACTGTGAATGTCATTTGGAGATCAAATATGATGATTATCAAAATAAAGTATTATTAAAAGGTTTGTTTTTATTTCACTTCCTGTTTCCATTTAACTGAAGCAAAGTCCTCCTCTTTGTTCCTTTCATCCAGTCTTGTTTTCCTTCCTGTCGGTCTTGGTTTTCTTTCTTTTCCCTCCTTCTATCATTATTATGACATAGTATATTATGACTGTTTGTGACTTTTGACATAATATACTGTGACTTTTTTGACATTCTATACTATGGTTACACACTCTTTGGTTACACTTTACTTGAAGGTATCTACATAAGAGTGACATGACACTGTCATGAACGTGTCATAAACATTATAAACAAGTCAAATGTTTATGACATAACGCTTCTGTCATTAAAGTGTCATTTGGTTTTTGTCATGACAAGTTAGGGTTGGGGAGGGGGGTTAGGGTTAGCGTTCATGTGTTCATGACAGTGTCATGTCACTCTTATGTAGATAACTTCAAGTAAAGAAAAAAAGAAAGTGTTACCCTTTCTTTTAATGGCAGTATCTTTTCTTTCCATTCTTTCTTTGCTTCCCTGTATTGGAATCCACGTGTTTTTCTTTGACCGTTTACAGAGAAAGTGTCCTCCCTCCCGATCACTGCACAGTCGGTACAGAGCAGCACCAGCTTCTGTGG